>NC_138770.1:582344449-582436949 GCF_965119305.1 Pelophylax lessonae | reverse complement strand
GGCAATGTGCGATTTTAACTGACAATTGCGCGGTCATGCAACGCCGTACCCAAACGAAATTTATGTCCTTTTTTTCCTACAAACAGAGCTTTCTTTTGGTGGTATTTGATCACCTGTGTGATTTTTACTTTTTGTGCTATAAACAAAAAAAGAGCGAAAATTTTGAAAAAATAACAATATTTTTCACATTTTTTTATATGAAATTCCCCCCAAAAAAATGTAAAAATCAAAATTTTTTATCATTTTTGGCCAATTTGTTTTCTGCTACATATTTTTGGTAAAAAAAATCGCAATAAGCGTATTTTGATTGGTTCGCGCAAAAGTTATTGCGTTTACTAACTAAGGGAAAGATTTCTGTCATTTTTGGTGTTTTTTCTTTTTAACGAGTAATGGCGGCGATCTGCGATTTTTTTTTTTTTTGCGGGACTGCGACATTGCGGCGGACAGATCGGACCCTTGACTGACATTTTTGACACATTTGGGGTTGCCAGTGACATTACTACAGTAATCAGTGCTATACATATGCACTGTTACTGTAAAAATGACACTGGCAGGGAAGGAGTTAACTTTATTTGAGAAGGAGGGGTTAAGTGTGTCCCTAGGGGCGTGCTTCTAACTGTGATTGGATGTGGCTTGAGGTGTAAGAACAGAGATCAACGGTCCTACATAGCAGAACCGTATGATCTCCATTCTTACACAGGGAAGAATGACAGGCGGCTTTGTTTACATTAGCCGCCTGCCTTTCTCCCGCTGTAACAGACAATCGCGAGTGCCCGGCGGACATCGGGTCCGCCGGGCACATGCGCGGGGATATCCGTGAGCGAGCGGGAGCGCGCCTCCGGCGGCACGCGCTCGCTCCCTAGAGCCTCACAGGCTAGCGACGTAGACCTACGTCGCTTTGCCTGTGAGGGGCTGACCGCCGCAGTAAATAGTCGTGCGGCGGTCGGCAAGCGGGTAAAATACCTATAAAAAGAAAAATACCTGCGCTCATTGTAACAATAATACCTGAAAAACCATGTGCTTTAACCGCTTGCTGACCACCCACAGTAATATTACTGAGTTATTTTGAGGGGACAGCAAATTTACACTGTTATACAAGCTGTACACTCACTACTTTACATTGTAGCAAAGAGTAATTTCTTCAGTGTTGTCACATGAAAAGATATAATAAAATATTTACAAATATGTGAGGGGTGTACTCACTTTTGTGAGATACTGTATGTGTGTATATATATATATATACATATACACACTATACACACACATATTATAGTTATTCTAGGTAATGACAAATTAATGATGGATTAGTAGGCCCATGACTGAAAGGATATCAGAAATTGGTTTAGTATCATCTAAGAGTTAATATATAGTGATGTCGCGAACCTAAAATTCGCCGTTCGCGAACGGCGAACGCGAACATCGGCAAATGTTCGCGAACCGGCGAACCGGGCGAACCGCCATAGACTTCAATAGGCAGGCGAATTTTAAAACACACAGGGACTCATTCTGGCCACAATAGTGATGGAAAAGTTGTTTCAAGGGGACTAACACCTGGACTGTGGCATGCCGGAGAGGGATCACGCAAAAAAAGTTCTTAAAAATTATAATTTTTTGATAGAGAGCCAATTATTGGAAAAATTAAAAAAAAATAAAAATAAAAAATTTCTTTGGATTTAGCATCTGGGGGGTCTAAAAAGTGTACCTGTCAAGTTTCAGCTCTGTAGCATGTCCAGAACCCCTAAAAAACAGCATTTTTCTTATATTTTCAGGAATACGGCTTCTCTGCGGCTGTCTTTTTCTCTTGCAGGCATTTATCGGGCATTTTTTTAGGCAGGCATGTCATTTTTTGTATTTAGTGTCTGGGGGGTCACAAAAGTGTACCTGTCAAGTTTCAGCTCTGTAGCATGTCCAGAACCCCTAAAAAACAGCATTTTTCTTATATTTTCAGGAATATGGCTTCTCTGCGGCTGGCTTTTTTTCTTGCAGACATTTAGCGGGCATTTTTTTAGGCAGGCATGTCATTTTTTGTATTCAGTGTCTGGGGGGTCTAAAAAGTGTACCTGTCAAGTTTCAGCTCTGTAGCATGTCCAGAACCCCTAAAAAACAGCATTTTTCTTATATTTTCAGGAATATGGCTTCTCTGCGGCTGGCTTTTTCTCTTGCAGGCATTTAGCGGGCATTTTTTTAGGCAGGCATGTCATTTTTTGTATTTAGTGTCTGGGGGGTCTAAAAAGTGTACCTGTCAAGTTTCAGCTCTGTAGTATGTCCAGAACCCCAAAAAAACAGCATTTTTCTTATAATTTTTAGTAGAAAACTAATGCAGTGTCTTTCCAGCTGTCTTTTTTTCTTTCTGGCAAGCTGAAATATGATATGCCAAGGCAAACATGCCTATCAGTTGAGCTATGACACAGACAACACTGCACACATGGGGAAATATGTAAAACAAAAAACAGGAAAAGGAAATTAGGTGACGGTCACAAAACATGATATTGTGATTGGCCAAATAAAAAGTCGCCTCGCGATGAGGTAGCGCCAAAGTCGCGCTAAGTCGCGCCAAAGTCGCACTGGAAGCGACGCTACTTTAGTGGTAGCGGCAGTGTAAACCAGCACTAAAACATCCAGTGTGTGAATACGATCAGGTATGATGTTTTATCGGTCAAGTAGTGTAAGGGTTACGTCCGTCGCCCGCTTCACAGTGACAGACCAAACTCTGACAGACCAAACTCCCCGTTTAACAGTCAGTCAGTCCATTTGCACAACCGCAAACTCCCCATTTGCACAAGGTTGGATACCAGCTAGCCATGTCCCGTTCCTTGTCCTCACTGACATCATTGAAGGTCTCTTCCTCCACCCAGCCATGTACAACACCAAGGGTCCCCGAAAGGTGACAACAAGCCCCCTGGGACGCCTGCTGTGGCTGGTATTCCACCTCCTCAAAGCCAACATCCTCCTCTGACTTCTCTTCTTCAGACTCCTCTCTCTGCGTTGCCACAGGTCCAGCAATTGACAACGACAAGGCTGCTTCTGGTGGTGATGGGGACCACAACTCTTCCTCTTCATGCTCATCTACAGCCTGATCCAGTACTCTTCGCAGGGCACGCTCCAGAAAAAACGCATATGGGATGAGGTCGATGATGTTGCCTTGGGTTCGACTGACCACCAGGGTTGTCACCTCCGCAAAAGGACGCATGAGCCTACAGCCATTGTTCATGAGCATTCAGTAACGCGGCCAAAAAATACCCAGCTCCGCAGAAAGAATGAAAGAAAATTAATGTTTTTTCTATGAAAAATTATCCTGCGGATCGCTTTTGGTCTGTTCACAATGAAGCAACGACCTTATCATCTGGGGTGTGCCAACACAATCCTAGAGGTGATCGCTTCATTGTGATGCGCAAGCCCCTTCACCACGACAAGGTAACGATCACGAAGGGGAATTGACACATGTATGTGCCTTTTTTTTTGTTTTTTGTTTTTTTGCAGCCACAGTGTAGCACCAGAGGCCAGAAAAATTAGGCATGTACACATGCATGAAAAAGCAGGTATTGTTGCAGCCGCTGCTGTAGCAGCGGCCTGAAAAATTGAGGTTTTAAGGCAGAAAGTGCACTAAAAAATTGCGGCTTGAACCATAGTTGGTGGCGGAGACGTCACGTAAGTCATCCGGCATGCAGAGAATGATTATATACAGCAGCGTGTGGACCATTTTTAGGCCAAGGCATCTCAGTCATCACCAGGCCTTTTTTAGTCAAATGCATCCCCCACTGTCAGTCCCTTCGGGATCCATGCCTCATTCATCTTAATAAACGTGAGGTAATCAAGACTTTTTTGACCTAGGCGACTTCTCTTCTCAGTGACAATACCTCCTGCTGCGCTGAAGGTCCTTTCTGACAGCACACTTGAAGCGGGGCAGGCCAGAAGTTCAATGGCAAATTGGGATAGCTCAGGCCACAGGTCAAGCCTGCACACCCAGTAGTCAAGGGGTTCATCGCTCCTCAGAGTGTCGATATCTGCAGTTAAGGCAAGGTAGTCTGCTACCTGTCGGTCGAGTCGTTCTCTGAGGGTGGACCCCGAAGGGCTGTGGCGATGCATAGGACTAAAAAAGCTCCGCATGTCCTCCATCAACAAGACGTCTGTAAAGCGTCCTGTCCTTGCCGGCGTGGTTGTGGTGGTAGGAGGAGGATTACTTTCACCTCTTCCCCTGTTGGATTCCCGTTGTGCTGTGACATCACCCTTATATGCTGTGTAAAGCATACTTTTTAACTTATTTTGTAGCTGCTGCATCCTTTGCGACTGCCGGTAATTGGGTAACATATCACAGACTTTCTGCTTATACCGGGGGTCTAGTAGTGTGGCCACCCAGTACAGGTCGTTCTCCTTCAGCCTTTTTATACGAGGGTCCCTCAACAGGCATGACAGCATGAAAGACCCCATTTGCACAAGGTTGGATGCCGAGCTACTCATGTCCAATTCCTCGTCCTCACTGATGTCATTGAAGGTGTGTTCTTCCCCCCCAGCCACGTACAACACCACGGGTACCAGATAGGTGACAACGAGCACCCTGGGATGCCTGCTGTGGTTGGTGTTCCTCCTCCTCAAAGCCACATTCCTCCTCTGACTCCTCTTCCTCACACTCCTCTTCCAGTGTTGCCGCAGGTCCAGCAATCGATGGTAAGGCTGTTTCTGGTGGTGGTGATGGTGACCACAACTCTTCCTCTTCCTCTTCACGCTCATCTACGGCCTGATCCAGCACTCTTCGCAGGGCACGCTCCAGGAAAAAAACATATGGGATGATGTCGCTGATGGTGCCTTCGGTGCGACTCACTAGGTTTGTCACCTCCTCAAAAGGACGCATGAGCCTACAGGCATTGCGCATGAGCGTCCAGTAACGTGGCAAAAAAATACCCAGCTCCGCAGAGGCTGTCCTAGCACCCCGGTCATACAAATACTCGTTGACCGCTTTTTCTTGTTGGAGCAGGCGGTCGAACATTAGCAGTGTTGAATTCCAACGTGTCGGGCTGTCGCAAATCAAGCGCCTCACTGGCATGTTGTTTCGCCGCTGAATATCTGCAAAGTGCGCCATGGCCGTGTAGGAACGCCTGAAATGGCCACACACCTTCCTGGCCTGCTTGAGGACGTCCTGTAAGCCTGGGTACTTCTGCACAAAACGTTGCACAATCAGATTCAACACATGTGCCATGCACGGCACATGTGTCAACTTGCCCAAATTCAATGCCGCCAACAAATTGCTGCCGTTGTCACACACCACTTTGCCGATCTTCAGTTGGTGCGGGGTCAGCCACTGATCCACCTGTGCGTTCAGGGCGGACAGTAGTGCTGGTCCGGTGTGACTCTCTGCTTTCAGGCAAGTCAACCCCAAGACAGCGTGACACTGTCGTATCCGGCATGTGGAATAGCCCCTGGGGAGCTGGGGGGGTGCAGTTGGTGTGGAGCAAGACGCAACAGCAGAAGAGGACTCAGCCGAGGAGGTTAGCAAAGAGGATGGAGTAGGAGGAGTAGAGGAGGTGGCAGCAGGCCTGCCTGCAAGTCGTGGCGGTGTCACCAACTCCTCTGCAGCAGAGCCACGCATTCCATGCTTGGCAGCCGCCAGCAGGTTTACCCAATGCGCAGTGTAAGTTATATACCTGCCCTGACCGTGCTTTGCAGACCAGCTATCAGTGGTCAGATGGACCCTTGCCCCAACACTGTGTGCCAGACGGGACATGATTTCCTTTTCCACAATAGAGTACAGGTTGGGGATTGCCTTTTGTGAAAAATAATTTCGGCCGGGTACCTTCCACTGCGGTGTCCCAATAGCGACAAATTTTTTGAAGGCCTCAGACTCCACCAGCTTGTATGGTAAAAGCTGGCGGGCTAAGAGTTCCGACAAGCCAGCTGTCAGACGCCGGGCAAGGGGGTGACTCTGTGAGATTGGCTTCTTACGCTCAAACATTTCCTTCACAGACACCTGACTGTGGGCAGGTGACGAGCAGGAACTGCTGAAGGTGAGAGGCGGAGGGGCGGGTTGTTGATAGGGGGCATGGAGGACAGCAGTGGTTGACGTGGCTGAAGATGCTGGACCAGGAGGAGGATGGTGGCTTTCAGTTTGTGTGCTGCTTTTACTCATGTGTTGATCCCATAGGCGTTTGTGATGTGAGATCATGTGCCTTCGCAAAGCAGTTGTACCTAGGTGGGTGTTGGACTTCCCACGACTCAGTTTCTTTTGGCACAGGTTACAAATGGCATCGCTGATATCAGAGGCAGACACACAAAAAAAATGCCACACTGCTGAGCTTTGCAAGGACGGCATTCTGGTGGTGGCAACAGCTTGCGTTGATTGGCGTGCTGTCTGGCTGACCCCGGGTGCCGAATCTACATGCTGTCTGACTGCGCCACTAGCTCCTTGCGATGACCTCCTCCCCCTGCTTCCAACTCGTCTCTCTGTCTCCCCATCTGAACTTTCCCCCTCTTCTTCTGCTCTTCGAGCAGGCACCCAGGTGACATCCACAGACACATCGTCATCATCAGCCGCTTCACTTGACAACTCAGCAAAGGCAGCAGCAGCAGGTACAACATCATCATCATCACAATGTACGTCCATGTGTATAATGCTGCCTGACTGAGACATATCTCCGTTATCTACATCCTCTGGCACTAATAGTTGCGCATCACTTATTTCTTCCAACTGATGTGAAAATAACTCCTCTGATGGATCAAGTGAAGCGGCTGTGGTGCTAGTGTTGGTGGTGGTGCCGGCGGGCTTGCGAGTGGTAAATTGAGAGGTGCCCGAAGCTGAGCTGGAGGAGGATGGTACATTAAGGTTCCGAGCGGAAGCTGTAGATGATTGGGTGTCCTGTGTAAGCCAGTCAACTATGGCCTCAGAATTTTTTGAGTTCAGGGTCTGTGGTGGCCTCTGAACACTGGGCATTATTCTAGGGCCTAAGGAAATCACAGCACCACGACCACGACGGCCCTTGCGGGGTGGCCTGCCTCTGCCTGTCATTTTTTTTAATGTGTTGTTACTGTTGTACTATGAGTGCAAGCTGCTGTGCCACCTTATATATCAGTGGTGGGTGGGCAGTGGCACAGTACACTCTCTGTGGACCTGACAGCAGTCACTGGCACCCAGGCAACTGCAATTTAAAAAATATATATATATTTTTTTACTTTGCAAGCTGCTGTGCCACCTTATATATCAGTGGTGGGTGCGCAGTGGCACAGTACACTCTCTGTGGACCTGACAGCAGTCACTGGCACCCAGGCAACTGCAATTTAAAAAAATATATATTTTTTTTTACTTTGCAAGCTGCTGTGCCACCTTATATATCAGTGGTGGGTGGGCAGTGGCACAGTACACTCTCTGTGGACCTGACAGCAGTCACTGGCACCCAGGCAACTGCAATTTAGAAAAAATATATATTTTTTTTTACTTTGCAAGCTGCTGTGCCACCTTATATATCAGTGGTGGGTGGGCACACAGTGGCACTGCAGTGGGCACAGTACACTCTGTGGACCTGACAGTCACTGGCAGCCCAGGCAACTGCAATAATAAAAAATATTTTTTTTTTTTCAATTTATTGCAACAAGATGCTGTGCCACCGTATATATATCAGTGGTGGGCAGTGCACTGCAGTGGGTACAGTGCACTCTGTGGACCTGACACAGCACTCACTGCAATTATGACAGAGGAAAAAAATATATATTTTTTAAAATGCCAGGTACTGTGCCTGTGCCACCCGAAATGAGTGTGGTGTGCACACAGTACAGTCTGTGGTAGGTCTTTGGCCTCTCACACACAGCGGGCAGGCAACTGCAGTGTACAATAGATATATATATATATATATATATATATATATATATATATATATATATATATATAGGAAAAACTCTATTACCAGTTACCAGCCCTTAAAAGGGCTTTTGGGGACGCTAAATATATATATATGTATATATATAAATAAAATAAAAAAAACTCAATTACCAGCCCTTAAAAGGGCTTTTGGGGACACTATATAGATATATATATCTATATATATAAGAAGAAACAACTCAATTACCAGCCCTTAAAAGGGCTTTTGGGGACGCTAGAAATATATATATATATATATATATATATATATAAATATATATATATATATATATATATATAAAAAAATTACACAAATACCAGCCCTTAGAAGGGCTTTTTGGGGTGCTGTCCTTACAGCAGTAGTGGACCAAGAACACTGCAAGACCAGGAACACTGACTAACTGTCCCTAGCTTAACAGCAGCAGCAGCAGCAGCAGCAGCTCTCTCCCTACTCTCACTACACACACTGCTTCAGAATGATCTAAGATGGATGCTGCCCTTGCTTATTTATAGGAGGTGGGAGGGTGTGGGAGGGAGGTATGCTGATTGGCTGGAAATGTGTCTGCTGACTGTGAGGTTCAGGGTCAAAGTTTGCCTCAATGATGTATTATGGGGGGCGGACCGAACATCGCATATGTTCGCCCGCAGCGGCGAACGCGAACATGCTAAGTTCACCGGGAACTGTTCGCCGGCGAACAGTTCTATACATCTCTATTAATATATAGATTATCCTATTATGCCCACAAATGGGAAAAATTTATTGTTTGTAATTTGTAATAAATTGACGCCTACTGTTGACTGACGTCACAGAGCCAATCCAGGCTGGGGAAAGATTGCGACAATATGGTCGGGATCCACCCAACCCTGAACTGACACCTGGCTTAACCTCTCAGCAAGCTGCTGAGAGCCTGAGTCAGCCACTCCCGCCCCCTCCACAGGGGAGGGGCAGAGCAGGGAGTGGTGACTGATTAGGGATGGGACCAATGCTGCATCCAAGTAGGTAAGTACGATTCTTGAAAAAAACAAAAACCTATACCTCTCTTTTAGTTCTGAATAATGCCAGCCATACATGGATCGACATTTGGCGGGTTCAACAGGACCCTGCTGAATTTTGATCCATGTGTAGGCAGGCTGATTATACCCAAGTCAATCTCTCGATAACCTTAGGTACAACTAGCATGTCAGATTTTTCTACATGTGAATACTATAGCTATAGCCACTAGAAGTATTCATTTTATTCTGCTAAACAGAATTCAATAGCGCTGCAGGAGGCATTCCCCCATCAACACTGACTTCCTGTGGTGGAAGGAAAGAAAATTGATTAATATGTGGCTTGCCTTAAAGCGGAGTTCCGGGCACAGAAACATTTTTTCAATGCACATACCCCCGGGACAGTCAGGGCTAGTACATTCCACAATGGCTAGGCTCTGATCTGTCCCGGTTCGCACTTACCTGCAAGAAGAAATACTCACTTATAAAATTTCTTCCACAGCGTTGCCATCTCTGTTGTGGGCAGCTGAAGCCGGCGCGATCCTCTTCTGCGTCCTCTTCCGCGTCTTCTTCTCCCAGAATGTGCCTTCACCGGCCCCTCTCGTTACTTTCGGTGCGGCGCCGCATTCCTACACAGCTTCTGGGCATGCCCAAAAGCTGTTTAGCAGGGAATGCGGCTTCGCACCGGAAGTGACGAGCGGGGCCGGTGCCGTCGCATTGATTCCTGGGGGCGATGACGTTCAGCTCCCAGGAATCATTGCAAACCGGAAGAGACGGCGCGGGCCGCGGCCACAGAGGGAGTAAGTGAAAAAAGGTGAGTATTTCTTTCTACAATTACGAGGTAAGTAAAAAAAAAAATAATCCTAACTATCCAATTCCTTTTCAGGTGAAGCAAAGCAAGCAGATGGGCACAAAAAAAAAAGGTTGATTTTGTGCCCGGAACTCCGCTTTAATCAGTCTAACTGTATTCTAATTGATCAATTCTAATCAATTATAATAGATCATTTTATTAGTTCAGTAAAGAAGAATTACAATTGCGGAAGAAGATCATCAGGTTGATGGGATTCCCCCATCACGGAGATCCTGTGTTTGCAGAAAAGAAAATTACATCATCTATGGCTTTCTTTAGGCTGCCGCATGCAATTGTCTTTTGTGCCTGTGTGTGATTTGTAGATTCTGCTCAAATCTACTTGTGCACATCATTAGTCATGAAGCTTGGAAGAGTTATGTGTGGAACTTATAAGTGTAGAATGGATATGAGTTGAGGGCCGTAGGTCTGTGTGTTTGTGTGTGTGTGTGGAATAAAGGAATAGGTGTGCATGGTATTTAGTAGGTAAAGTAGGAATGAGGGAGTTGCACCAGTGCCTCAAGTAAGTGGACCATTTTAGAATAATCCATTCAAATATGGCACCCATGCTACCATAAAAGCCTTTCCAAATCCTTGGAGGGACTGTAGGGTAGAAGTGAAGCAGGGGGTTTGAGGGGTGAAGAATGGTGAACGCCAGGAAGGCATTGCATACCATGGCATTTCCCACAACAGCAGAAACATGGTAGGTGACTGTAACCCACTGAGTGATGAGCAGAAACATTTATGTGGGAATGTACTCAATAATGCTATATAGTGCAAGAGTGTGGAGATACGGGAAATGAAAAGCGAGGAATTCCTTTCTTCTGCTTTATAACTCACGCTCTCAACTTAGAATCATTCCTTCCTATTACAATTATATCCTAACACCTTAACCTAAATGTGCTTCTATCAACTACACATAAACTACAATATATTGTAACCTGCTTTACTAAGAGTGGTCTTTTAATTCAATTATTGCACGTTAGGGGGCAGCCATGTATTATCTGGTAACTGCCTATGCTAAATGTACAAGAATCAAAAACGTTGTCTTGTTTTGTAGTTCTAACGTCAGTGCCAGCAACAAAGGTTTATCAATAGTGGCATCTGCAGAGTGATATCTTGGTATCCTTGTGTCTAAAGGTTTTCAGCTCACACTTGGCTTTATTTATTTTATAGTACATTTTTTAACCTGTTTAAACAAAATTAGTGCTTCATTGTGCAGAAATCTTGAGACTGGTAAATGTCGGTTTAGCAAAGGGTACTTTTGGTTTCATTTGTCTGGGCACTTAATAACGTCAGTGCAATTACATGTGATGTATCAACTTAAAGATGAACTCCAGGCAGCTATAAAATACACAAATCAGCTCTATATTTTTATTTATTTATGTATTTCAGGTACTTATATAGCGCTGTCAATTTGCACAGCGCTTTACATATACATTGTATATTCACATCAGTCCCTGCCCTCAAGGAGCTTACAATCTAAGGTCCCTAACTCACATACATACACAGTAGGGCCAATTTTTTTATACAGGATCCAGTTAACCTACCAGCATGTCTTTGGACTCATACATAATTAAATGTATGCCTACATGCAAGCAGTATAACTACCCGAATTTAACTTGGTCATAGCATTTTGCAGTTAACGTTACAATCACAATGGGCTAAACAGGTGTGCAGAAGCCAGCAGGGCCATGCAAGATAAGAGAGAGCAAAATGGCTGAGAGATGATTTTATCAGTATGCTGCTTCTCCATTCACTGTCCAGTCACAGTGTGGGGGTGACTAGGGGAGAGTGAAACTGTCACAGAAAAAAGACTAAGTCTCTTTCCAGCTAGGAATGTGCAGTGGGGCAGAGCTGTGTAAATATTTGGACTGGATGGACAAAAAAGCTAATTCTTTGGTAGATAAAAATAACTCTCATACAGTATATGTATTTCATTTGTGGATTTAGCGGTTTGCCTGGAAGTCGACTTTAAAAAAATAGCTATCATTACATATTTTTTACACTGTTCTGCCCCTCATGGAACAAAGTACATGTAGTAATTTGCCCCATGTTGCTAGGTGCTTCCTAGGTCGTGTTATGAATTCCAACCTGCCCCCTCCCCCCCAAAACTGACAATAGCTTGGAAGGAGATAGACTCATCACAATGGCAGCTTGTCTCATCTCAGGGCACTTTACTGATACATGAGAAATACAGAGAGACAGGAGGCTGACACATACCCCCCCCCCCCCCCCTCTGCATTCCTATGAAGAAGGTTTGGGGGCTAAAGGAGAACTAAAGCCATCGATTTAACAGTTTCCCAAACAGTTACATTTAATGCATGGCATGAATGATAACTGTCACAGTTATCTGTGCTCTCAACCAAACTGTCAAGTCATCAAATGACTGGTGTCATAACTGATCATATGCGCAGCACCATGGTAAATGCAGGTCAAACAGAGGCTAAAATGTCAGCTTTCTTGGCTGCAAAGGATAATAGGGTTTTGTGGAACTAGGCTAGGAAGTGTATAGGAAAGGTTAAATTGGGGCTTGACAAATCCCAGGCGCCAGGTCCCAATGCACCCCCAGCTATTTATCTTGCGTTCCCTTCGCCATCTGCATGCCCTAGACAGGCATAGCAGGCGCCACAGTGCAGAAGGGAGGGAGGAGAGCAGACACACATCTGTTCTCCTCCCCATCTTGTTCCTGACCTGGAAGCGATATGTATGACGTCACTTTCGGTCCCCGTTGACAGTTTCTCCGCCCAGCCGGGAAAGAATGTAATGCAGTGCGATCTGTACTGCATTACATTCAGTGGAGCACAGGGGAGAGATGCAGGGTCTTTTAGATCCTGCATGCCTCATTAAAGTTTACATGTCACCAAAAAATCATCAAATAAGGTGATGAAAGAAAAAAAAAAGTTAAGCAAAATAAAATGTCTAATTGTAAAAAGTTAATTTCACCCAAGCACATAAAATCCCCCCCCCCCCCCCAAAAAAAAAGAACATAGAGGCCTTTGGTTTAGCAGGCCAGTAGTCAAACCGTTCATTTGCAGACCTAATATACTAAGTGTACTAAGTTGATTGATCGTGAAACTTGGGTACAACTAGCCTGCTGGATTCTCTTGCGATTATCGCTAGCAGCTGCTTTAGCCACTAGCGATAATCACTGTCTTCCCCCGGTGGAGATGGCTTCCCCCAACCGCCCCCCTGCCGGTAAAAGACAATTGCTTATTACCCTGACAACACTGTCTGTGTTTATAGGGGAATGGTGCACATTTCTTTCACAGGAAATTCACATCATGTATGGTGGGCCTAAGTGTTCTGATCAGAATAAGGGCAAGGCTAGGGACTCAAGGACATGGGGGTAAACACTAATTGTGTGGGTAAATGCTAGTCTTAACTTGTTTCGGCAACAAAGGCCTTGCACCTAGAATTATCAGTGTTAGGTTCTCAATAAAGAAACAAATTTACTATCACTGAACATCTCTGGTGAACCTAAAATCATCACTGAATTTAAATTTTTATAAACTAACTTGTTCCTACAGATATACATTATCTCCCAGATGGTCCATTTTTGTAACTCTTCTTCTAAAAAAAACGTGTTAATTTGAAATGCATATGTCTATCTTTGACAGAACTAATCACTTACTGACAGAATTAAAGTGTACGTGAAGCCAAAACTTTTTTTGGTCTTTGTTACAATGGGGAATCATTAGAGCCCCTGTCATGTTCTCACTGCAGTCTGTGTACTGGGGGGGGGTTCCCCAATGATGGGGAATCAAAATTTCATCTGTGGGGCATCCTCAAACAGAAGGTAGGGGAGCGCAAGGTCTCTAACATCCACCAGCTCCATCATGTCATCCTGGAGGAGTGGAAGAGGTCTCCAGTGGCAACCTGTGAAGCTCTGGTGAACTCCATGCCCAAGAGGGTTAAGGCAGTGCTTGAAAATAATGGTGGCCACACAAAATATTGAAACTTTGGGCCCAATTTGGACATTTTAACTTAGGGGTGTACTCACTTTTGTTGCCAGCAGTTTAGACATTAATGACTGTGTGTTGAGTTATTTTGAGGGGACAGCAAATTTACATGGTTATACAAGCTGTACACTCACTACTTTACATTGTAGCAAAGTGTAATTTCTTCAGTGTTGTCACATGAAAGGATAGAATAAAATATTTACAAAAATGTGAGGGGTGTACTCACTTGTGTGAGATACTGTAGGTAAAAAACCTTTAGCCTTTACAACCACTTTAGGACAATAGCTCTTTTACTGTATTCCATTAAAAACACCACCATACCAGTTACATTGTCCCTAATCACGGTCACACCAGTCATGTTGTTCCTGATCAACACGACCACACCAGTTACATTATCCCTGATCACCGTCACACCAGTCATGTTGTCCGTGATCACCACCACACCAGTTACGATGTCCCTAATCACCACCACATCAGTTACAGTGTCCCTGATAAACGCAGTATCAGTCATGTTGTCCTTGATCACTGCAACGCCAGTCATGTTTTTGTGAAGGTCTTACCCTGCCTTCCTGTTGGCAGCCAGCTTGGACATGTGCAGACTGCTGTCTTTTATAAACTCTGTTTGCATCATCACTTGCCTGCTGCCTGGGCGTCGCTCAGTGATGATGTTGCACACCTGACTATATATATATCACCTGTTAGCTTGCAGTCCTTTGTCCGTGTGTTTCTGCTCCAAGGTGCATCACTGCTAGCAGTCTTCTGTTCTCTGTGTTCCTCCATGCATGACCTAGCTTGGCTGACGTATTTCCTGGCTCTCAATTCCGCATCAGCAGGTGACCCGGCATCAGCAGACTACCCGCCTCTGGACTCGACCCCGGCTTAGATGACGACCCAGTTCTAGACTCGATCTTGGCTTGGATGACTACCCGCTCTGGACTTGACCCTGGCTGTCCCTGATTTCGCTCCTCACTTTTGCAGTGCGTTTATTGTTATTGCTCTAATAAACTGCTTTATTTTACTTGCATCTTCGTGTGGTCTGGTTTCCTGGCACCCTGACAGTTTTCTCTGATCACCACCACACCAGTTACAGTGCCCTAATCACCACCACACCAGTCACGTTGTCCCTGATCACCGCCACTCCAATTACAGTGCCCCTGATAACCACCACACTAGTTACAGTGTCCCGGATCATCACCACACCTGTGATAACACCAGTTACAGTTTCCCTGATCACTGCCACACCAGTCATGTTGTCCCTGAGCATCACCAGACCAGTTACAGTTTTCCTGATCATAACCACACCAGTTATGTTGTCCTCAATCACCACCAAAACCTGTTGGTGTCCCTGGTCACTGCTGCAGAACATATGGCCTTCAAAATAAAATTTTTTCCTCCCACACGTACCATATGGAGAGGTTTATTTTGCCCTTTTCTGAGCAAAGGCTTTAAAAGCTGCTGATAAATTTTTCAAATTTTTCCTATATTCTGCTACAAAAAAATCAAAGTTGAATGTGTTGCCATGGGTATTTAAGTAATTTTTGTAGCATAAATATATGAAATAATACATTTTAGCTACCATCTAGCTCTATTTAAACTTCTAATTTACTAGTTTGACTGGTTCATGGAGGCTAGTAAACCAGGAAGTGATGTTGGCAGGAAATGGGGCTAAAGAACATAAAACTTAAACACGGTAATATGCTAAACACAAAGAAAGCACTAGTTTGGAGGACTCAGAAAAGCAAAAAGGAGTTTGGAAGAGGTCCGGGGTAGAAAGAAAACAACTCTATATCACCAGAAAGAATAAATGAGGAAAGGGACTCCATAAGATCAAAGAAAGCCTGTGCAAGGAGAAAACTTTACCTGGGAATGACATTAGATCTACACTATAACCCCTTTTGAGTATCTTTAAGTGTATCCCTATTGCCTACATTGTCAATGCTTGTTTGTGAGGAAGGATGGATAACTTGTGCATGTGCATACTGTATGCATATTTCTCATACTTTGTATGTCCTGTATTGTTTTCCTAGAATTGCAAGTAGTTTGCATCTACAGCATTCTTGTAAAGTGAAGCCACAATAATATACTACAGAGCTTTATGCTTCCTTTATTTACTGCAAAGTGACCGAAAGCATACAAAGCAAAACAGGGGGAAAATGTTGCTACTGAAATTAACGACCCTAATCTCTCTTTGTTTACTGTTAAATTGGCCCCTAAGGCCCCTTTCACACATGCTGTCCGTTTGTCCGTTTTTCATCCATCCGTTGACAGATGAAAAACGGACATCAATGCATCTCTATGTAAAAACGGATGACAACTGATGATCATCAGTTAACATCCGTTTTCATCCACTTCCGTCAATGTCCGTTTTTTTGAACGGATGAATGCCCTATTTTTCATCCGTCAAAAAAACGGATCGGACGAAAAACGGATGACAACAGATGAAAAACGGATGTCAACGGATGACAACGGATGAAAAACTGATGTCAACTGATGACAACGGATGAAAAACGGACGACAACGGATGAAAAACGGATGAAAAACGGATAACAACTGATGAAAAACGGATGAAAAACGGATAACAACTGACGAAAAACGGATGAAAAACTGATGACAACTGACGAAAAACTGATGAAAAACTGATGAAAAACTGATACATTTGACGTGACTGAACTGATGAACTGAACGGACTGTATGTGTGAAAGGGGCCTAAAGGAGTATAACTGAACTTGCTTCATAAAAAGGAACAAGTGTCATTTGTACAGAAATCCCAACCTGCTCAGGTAGCTACTGTAACTATGTTTGCCCCTCCTGAAAAGCAAGCAACTTTCTAGAGGAGCTCATTAAGAGACTACGTTAACAGAAACACTGTGCTTGTCTTTACACCCAATCTTTACCCTGTATGATTCCCTTTTTCACATGGTGCTTACACCTAATATGACAGATATCCCACTGTGTCACTCACAGGCACACCACCCATGGTGCTCACTTGTATTTCTCAGCAGGAACCCACAGCACTTTGACTACAGCACAGAAGCTCAACCTAGTTAACATCTAGTAATGTGTCTAGGGAGACTCGAAATCTGCCTCTAAACACTTGAAAGTCACGTAATTTTATAGGAGACCTATTATCCTTTTACATAGTGAAGTCAACTGTTTTCATTTTCTAACTTAATCTAGACCATAAAAGAATATGCCTGCTATGGACTGCACAGACTATTTTGTAAAATTTTACTACTTAGGTTCACTGTATGTGCCTGGTTCGCTGTAAAGGCCTGATTAACACACAAAGCATTGCTATTTTCTTACATTAAATGATGGAAACCTAACCTGGGGTGTAGTACTAAAAGTTGTCCCTTTTCCCTGTGCAGAAACTTGAGAGGTGTGAATAGATTTACAAAATTGGATTGGATCATTAGGATAATTCTACACACAAATATGGATGAAAAAAAATCCCCAAATTGAGTATTTGTGTACCGCATCCCATCTAAATTTCAAAATAGAATGATTCTCTTTAAGAGGATTTTAGGTTTATGCATATTGATATTCTCAATGATCTTCAACATACAGTAGTGTCTCAAATATACTTTTAACTTTACATAAAATAAAAAAGTCTTATATAAAATAAGAAATCTTTCAATTACAAGCATGCCTCTAATAATTACAAAGTTATTTCTAATATTTCCATATATACATATATATTGCATGTATGTTTTTAAACTAAATGTTTAAAGGCTCACAAAATCTGGTACTGCCTCTATGAATGATCCTCTGACATAGATCAAACCAATATTTTTCACAGATGTATCACAGATAAAGCTGTAACATATTTAACATATTAATTCTACATCTTTAGACAGGTATGGAAAAAATGTTCTACAATTATATAAATTATTATCAATAAATACTGTACATATTTGGTACATATGATATGTATCCAAAAAAATAGATAACATTAACATTTACAAATATCTACTAGTGCATCATAAATGAGCACGTTATTCCTCATGGGACTGCAGAGCAATAAAGAAGGAAAAGCAAAGTCACACTAAGTAAGTATGATATATATGAGGAACTACTGACTATATCAAAGAAATGTGACACCATGTAGTTCTCTGAATGTGTTTGACCACTTGCCTACTGGGCACTTTTACCCCCTTCCTGCCCAGGCTAATTTTTAGCTCTCAGCACTGTTACAATTTAACCACTTGCCGACCAGTCACTGGGACTGTACTGCGGCAAAGTGGCTCGATTCCGTCCAGCGACGTAGACCTACGTCGCTGGACTCCTCCCCTTGTGGGCAGCGTTTTCAGTCACAGCGGGAGTCGGGCCAGGGGAGGAGCAGTGGCGATCGCCGCCGCTCTTCCCCGATCGTCGGGGAATCGAGTCTGGAGATCCGCCCGCTTGTGTAAACAAAGCAGGCGGATCTCCTAAGTGACAAACAGTGACAGATTGCAGGGTTCAGCATAGCTGAACATGCGATCTGTCCCTGTGTCACTCAGTCACCTCCCCCCACACACATCAGTAAGCACCAGGCATACATTAACCCCTCCCTCTCCAATAAAATTAACCCCTTCCCTGCCAGTGTCATTTTTACAGTAACAGTACATGATTATTGTAGAAATGTCACTGGTACCCCCAAAAGTGTCAAAAATGTCAGTCAAGGGTCCGATCTGTCCGCCGCAATGTCGCAGTCCCGCAAAAAAAAACGCAGATCGCCGCCATTACTCGTTAAAAAAAAACACCAAAAATGACAGAAATCTTTCACTTAGTTAGTAAACGCAATACCTTTTGCGCAAACCAATCAAAATACGCTTATTGTGATTTTTTTTTACCAGACATGGGTAGCAGAAAACAAATTGGCCAAAAATTTTAAAAAACTTTGATTTTTACATTTTTTTGGGGGGGAATTTCATATAAAAAAAATGTGAAAAATATTGTTATTTTTTCAAAATTTACGTTCTTTTTTTGTTTATAGCGCAAAAAGTAAAAATCGCACAGGTGATCAAATACCACCAAAAGAAAGCTCTGTTTATGGGAAAAAAAGGACGTAAATTTGGATTGGGTACAGTGTCGCACGACCGCGCAATTGTCAGTTAAATTCGCACAGTGCCGAATCGCAAAAAGTGGCCTGGACGTAAGACAGCAAAATCCTCCGGTGGTAAAGTGGTTAAATGACAGTTGTGCGGTCATGCAACACTGTACCCATATGAAAGGTTTATCATTTTTTCACAGAAAAAGAGCTTTCTTTTAGTGGTATTTAATCACCACTGGGTTTTTTATTTTTTACAAATGATAAAATACAGAAAATTTTGAAAAAAATAAAAATGTTTTTCATAGTTTGTTATAAAATTTAGCAAACAGGTATTTTTTCTCCTTCACTAATGTGCTCTGATGAGGCTGCACTGATAGGCACTGATAGGCACTGATAGGCTGCACTGATAGGTGCAGAAGAGGCAGCACTGATAGGTGGCACTGATGGGCACTGATGAAGCGGCACTGGTGGGCACTGATGAGGTGGCACTGATAGGTCACATTGATAGGCGGCACTGATAGGTGACACTGATGGATACTGATTGGCAGCACTGATGAGCACTGATTGGCAGCACTGGTTGGCACTGTTGGGACTGCACTAATAATCAGGACACTGATAATCAGTGCCCTGATTATCAGTGCCAATGTCTCTTTACCAAAAGACAGTTATCAGCTCTCTTCTTCTTTCCTCATATTGTTAGCGTGAGAAAAGAAAAGCCGATAACTGTCTTGTGTTTACATCTGTGATTGCTGTCATTGGACACAGCTTATCATGTGGTAAATGGCCACTCTGATTGGCCCTTTCTCCGGATCTGTGATTATTATGATCTGAAGAGTATGTGATAATTACTGCCCAGGGTGATACCCTACAACATGTGCTCTACTGAGGAAGTAGAAGGAGTAAGGAGGACATTAGAAGATAACAGGGTGCATCACAACAGTTCCAGGGCATTTTTGCTAACCAAAAATTATCTCTGCTCTGTTTCTTTTATGAAAATAGTCTTAACCGTTTGAAGCAATTTTAAACCATTCCATTTCTGTCCAGGCAATTTTTAAGTTTTTGGCACTGTGATATTTTTACTAACAATTACTCAGTCATGCAACACTGAAACTAATTTTATGTAATTATATAATTGTTCAGATACACAGATAAAAGACAAAAAAAAAAAGAAAGCTCCTCTAAGTGCAGCAGCAGCAAGGATATTTATTATGTAAACAGAATATTAAAAACACTCAGAAGATAACAAAAGGCTCCTCAGCATAAACATCACTCCGTATGTTACTGACTGAAACAGCTCAGCTGGGTTCTCTTATCCTCTGTGCTGACCCACAGTGATGGGACTCTTCGCTGGTAAGATGGTCGCCGGGTTTTCTGAACCAGCATGGAGCGCAGACCAGCGGGATGATGTCACACGACAGGGGGCGTTAACGTGTTTCAAAGCATACACTCCTTTCTTAAACTGATGCCCAACAGGGGACTGGAGCCACATTATATAGAAGGAGCGCCATGGGAATACAGTACACAGATTAAACCTTATAAAACACTCAAGGGTGATGATATTTTGGGATCAACCACTATAAACTTATACAGAAAGAAATATTCTAAAATTTGTAGGGTACAAATTTTACTAATAGCCCATGGGTGTTAGAGGGAAGCGCTGGCTGCAAAATGCAGCCTTTGTTTACATAGGTGATTGGCCACAGCGATCACATGGTACAGGATAATTTTTTTTTCCATTACAACAACCAGACAGCAAGTGATTAAAGAGATTCTGTAATAAAAAACCAACCCCCCCCCCCCAAAAAAAAATTAATTTGGGGAGGCAATTTACTCAACTACAAAATGGTAGATCAAGTGTCAAGTTTTCCAGGTAACAAAATGTGCATTTATTTCTTTTTTTCTTGGGACCCTTTAAAGAATAACACCCGCATTTAGCAGATTACAGGTGCATTGTCAGGATCCTGCAGAGGGTCAGTACATTGTCCACCTGTACCTCCTATAGGGGCAGGCAGTTACTGAAGTCCAGGAAACTTAATGGACTATGAGAAAGCTCACCAGTGCCTTCTCAGTTCATTGAGAACTACAAGCTGCCAGCCACAATGGATAATAGTACTTGTAGGCATTCATTTACAGGAACCTGTGAATCAATTAAGCGGCTGTATGGGCGGAGCCCCACACAGTCGTGCTGTTTTCAAATTTTGACAGCAGGTGTAGGAAGAAGGTCCCCTGCCCACTGACACAAGGAGGGGGCGGTTTGGGGGGGGGGGGAATGGTGAATGCTTAACATGTTACATGTTACACCCTAGTTACGGGTGTAACATGCTGAGGAAGGTGATCTAAGCTTTTAATTTAGTTTTGTGGGTCAGTGATATTCCCTCACTGGATTTGTTCCCCAAATTCTGCTTACAATTACTAATCTTAATACAATTTACTAATTTAGAGGTTTGGAGTTTAGGTGATACCCTTTATTGGCTAACTTTGTTAATAAAGATGAAAGCTTTTGGAATAATCTAGATGGCTCCTTCATTCTATAAACTGTGATTGGCCACGGCGATCACATGATGCCTGGGCCAATCACAGTGACCCAGTACTGACAACTGTGATATATTGTGTCCACAAAGGCCACCGAGGCACCGAGGTGGTTACATTTCAAACTATATCTATTAACCACTTCAACTCTTTAGGATGTACTTGTACATTTTTGGGTTGAAGTGGTTATACTGGGATGATGGCTGCAGCTGCAGCTATCATCCTGGTACCAAATTTTCAACAAGCTGTAGGTTTTTCTGTAGAAGTGATCAGAGGGGCTCTACAACTACCCAATCGCTTCTACAGAGCATGAAAGTGGTCCCCTCCAGCTGCCGCCACCGCCGCCCACCATCTTAACTCGACTCTTCTGAGTAAACGGGAAGCCCAGTACCACCGTCACTTGGTGTGCTTTTGGACTGAGAAAGGAGAATGTTATATCCATACTCGTCTCTCCTCTGCGATGAAAGAAACCAGAAGTAACAAGGATTTAGTCACTTCCAGTGTCGGTTTGTTGTTCAGATCAAACTAATCTCGGTTTGACCAAATACTTTGGAGGCCAGAGGAGAGATATGGGCTCTATTAGACCCCAGATCTCTCCATAAAGAGTACCTGTCATGGATCATGCTATCACAAAGGATGTTGTTCACCCATTGTCAGAGCAATAAAGTTGTTAAAAAAAACAATTAAAGGGACAGTAAAAAGATAAATAAAATAATAGAAAATGAAAAAATGTAACGTGCCACTATACCCCATTTACATGCATATGTAAATGATGATCGCACCACACATGTGAGGTATCTCAGTGAAAGTCAGAGAAAGAACAATAATGCTATTGCCTAAACCCCTGTGTAACTCTAAACTGGTAAGCTGTGAAGACTTTTAAAAGGGTTGCCTATGGAGATTTTTAGGTACCACCATTCCACGTGCGTGCACAATTTGAAAGTGTGACATGTTGGGTATCTATTTACTTAGCATAACATCATTTTTTATATTTTACCAAAAAAATGTAGGTAATTTTATTGTGTTTGTGTGCACAAAAATTCTTCAAAGTGTATGTTTTTCCAAGCATGTTGCATTTAAAAAACCTATGTGCAAATATGTTGCCAAATAAAAAAATGCAACAACCATCATTTTAATCTTCATGGTCTCTTCTTTCAAAAAATATATAATACTTAAAAAATATGTAATGTTTTTAAGTAATATTCTAGAAAAACATTGCTAATATTTACATGTATGTGAGAAGTGTCAAAATTGAACTGGGGGTAAAGTGGTAAATTGATGGCTAATATGGTACAATATGCTACTACTGCTAAAGTCAAAGTCTGAATCCTGGAAGATACATTTATTCCAAGGGTGCTCTATTCCAGCTCCTGAATACCAAAAATGTTTTATTGCTTCTCCTAATAACAGACCACAATGAATTAAGCTATGGTTTAATAGCTAAAAATATTCTAGGTCCCAATATTTGTTTTTTGAGTTGCACTGATACCTGGTTCGCATTGAATGCGGCTATGAAATTGTGCAACTTCACTTGAAATCGCACAATTTCAAAGCCGCATGTCAGTGCGGCTTCGGGTACAACTTGACTGACATCTGTGCGACTTCATGCACAGATGTCAATGCAAGACGCACCTGAAATCGCCAAAAGTAGTGTAGGAACTACTTTTTTCAAATCTAACAAATTTTCAAACTACTTGTGGCAAAGTTAGCGTCGCACCGAAACAGTTCCATTGCCTACAATAGGCTATGACTTGTCATGCGATTTGACCTGTCAAATCGCTTGACAAGTCATACCAGTGTGAATGTACACTGAAGTTATAAAGCTCTGGTCATTTCTTTGGAGCTCTGCAGGTAGCTAATTAAGGAAAGTGAAAGCAATCAGCTAGGTAATTAATTCTAGGACACTGTAGCTGTGCTAAAATCAGAAAGTTCCCTGAATTTATGTAGCACTGTCCCCGTGGGGCCTGCTGTAAGATCACTTCTCGGACCTCTTCTGATTACCAGCACACAGTCACTTGAGGTACAGTTCACACATCCCTCCTTAGGGCACTTTCACAGTATGTCCGTCGGACGGACTCCGTTTATCTCAGCAGGGGATCGATCCGCCGATCCCCTGCTGAGCAGGAGAATGACAGCTGTTCTCTGCGCTGTGTGCGGAGACACAGCTGTCAGAGCCTCATACATCTCTATGGGGAACGGACCTCCGGTACGTTTTCATCTGATCCCATCCGATCCGCTAGATGGATGGAAAATAGGGTTTCCATCCAGATTTGACAGATCGGATGTCAGCGGACATGTCTCCACTGACATCCGATGCCCCATAGGGATGCATGGGGGGACCATTCAGATCCGTCAAAAAAAATGACAGGCAGATCTGAACGGTCCGCCTGTGTGAAAGGGGCCTTACTCCTGATGGCTCGTCACACAATAAACAGTCCACGGGTATTGCTTTTTAGTGTTTATTTTGGAACTTGGATGGGAGAAGGGAATAGTGGGATATTCCAACTGTAACTATTTACGACCCCTCTACAGAGGAGGAGGCAGACACCCCCTCCCTCCGGGACTCCGTTATTCAGCCAAAAGACCACGAGCACATGTGCTCTTGGCTTTTATACAGTATCCCGGCATGCACCGAGGCACTTTCCCTCTGCCAAATCACCGGGGCTGTATCAAAAGCCTGTGCACTCATTTGTCAGCGAATATTTATTCGCTATTGCCATACAACTGAGTGGGCTCAGGACGCAGTGCTCTGCGCCCCATGCCCACCCCTTTTTAAAGCCTATTAGAGCCTCTGGCTCTAATCACGTGCTTCAAAAAAAGAAATCCCCTATTGGAATCCATGCATCCGGCGCCCTGCTATAGATTAGGGGGCCGGATGCATGCATATGGGGGCGGCGCCCCTAATGGACGGGCCGTCACTGTATTCTTGTCAGACCCACAAGTTAGGATGAAGAAATGCAGAGTCCACACATCCTTTCCTTCTGTAACACCTAGGCAACATATCTTCTCCTGATGGCAAGCTATTCCTTGAGCAAAGCTTGCCTTACTTGGGAGTCTCTGTAAGAAGTCTTCAAGGGATCCTTTTTTCTGGCATCCCCTTCTCTGAAGAGGCAATGAGCCACCACCCTTTTTGCACAAAGTTTTCCATTTCTCTGGCCAACGGCCCAAGGAACCTTCGCAAAGTGTCCTTTAACCAATTGCCGACCGTATACTTTATATATACATCGGCAGAGTGGCTCTCTCAGGCAGAGTCATGTATCGGTACATCACTTGCCTGGGAGGAGCTAGGGGGCGAGCGCGTGCCGCAGGGGGCGAGCGCGCGCCCCTGCTCCTCAACAGGGAAGCTGGCGCATGTGTCAGGTGGCTCAGATTGTCGCCTGACACTCTCGATCTCTCCCCGCTGAGAGAAAAGGTGCTGCCTGTAATGATCATAGAGACCATGCGATCCTGCTATATAGGATCACATGTCTGTGATCATTTCACAAGCCCAACCCCCCCACGGTTAGAATCACTCCCCTAGGCTTATATTTAACCCCTTGATCACCAACAGGGTTAACCCCTTTCCTGCCAGTGTCATTATTACAGTAACAGTGCATATTTTTAGCACTGATTACTGTAGTAATGTCACTGGTACCCCCAAAAGTGTCAAAAATGTCAGTTAGGGGTCCGATCTGTCTGCTGCAATGTCGCAGTCTCGCAAAAAATTGCAGATTACTAGTAAAAAAAAAACAATAACAATTACATAAATCTTTCCTGTAGTTAGTAAACGAAATAACTTTTGCGCAAACCAATCAAAATACGCTTATTGCGATTTTTTTTAACAAAAATATGTAGCAGAAAACAAATTGGCCTAAAAATGTTAAAAAAGTTAGATTTTTAATGTTTTTTTGGGAATGTTATGTAGCAGAATGTGAAAAATATATTTTTTTAAAAAAATTGTCGCTCTTTTTTTGTTTATAGCGCAAAAAATTTAAATCGCACAGGTGATCAAATACCACCAAAAGAAAGCTCTATTTGTGGGGAAAAAAGGACGTCAATTTTGTTTGGGTACAGCGTTGCACAACCGCGTAATTGTCCATTAAAGTATCACAGTGCCGAATCGCAAAATAGGGCCTGGTCATTCAGGTCTTAAAGTGGTTAAACAAAGTATCTTCACAAAGTGTCCCTTCTCGTATACTTAATTATCCTGGCACGTTGGCCCAAAGGATCTTCGCAAAGTGTTCTTTAAACAAAGTGTGATGGTGTTCACCATCACTGGAATTTATAGACAGATGGGTGAGGGGTTGAATTGCTTCATTTTTGTCAGCAAGGTCAATTGTTCCCTTTGCCATGAGGTTTCTGAGCAGGAAGCCCATTCCTAATATGGTCATCCCAGGAAGTTCTGAGGAGCCGGACTGTCTGGGGGTGGCTCCCCATTCAACTATTGTCAGGTGGGCTAATGCTAATGACCGCACCTGTTGTCTGCTAAGGGAGGTATTGACACAGAGTGATGTGTATTCAGGGCTCGTTAGACAACCATTGTTCTGTGTCTGACTATTGTGTACATTGATTGCCCCCTGGGGCTTCTGTCTCCTTGCATTGGTCAAAGTTATCTGACCAATCACTACTGACTCATTTCAAGCCCTCATTTGCATTGGTCAAAGCTATCTGACCAATCCCTGTTGACTCATTTCAAGCCCTCATTTGCATGTATATTCCACTTTCTGTATAAAGTGTGCTGTGTTCTTCCAATAAATGGTCTTCCTGTTTGAACGTACATACAGCTTGCCTGGTGTTTTGTTCTAATGGATTCCGGACGGCACATAGCTGTAGTTCGGATCCCGGATCCTTGGTTGACCGAACCATCAGACGTTGCGATCGGCAAGCGGACTTACTAGAAACAGAGGAGTGTCGGGAGAGCGGACAGGGCGAGCAAGGGTCTCGTCACATTGGTTGGCAGCGGTGGGATTTGCTCTCCAGTTACCGGGACACTCCAGACCACCAGAGTCAATGACCAGCTATGCAGCATGCAGGAGAGCCACGCTGAAAGACTTACTTGAGAGCCGCGGAGGGACCGGTGGGACAAAGAACAAGGCCACCCTGATCAGTGAGCTAGCCGAGATGGATCAGAGGGATGGTGATGCAGGACCCCGGTCAGTTGAAGACTTTTTTCAGCAACGAGTTCGGGAGCGGTTGGCATTATATGGTGCTAACCCATCAGAGACCGCCATACAGAATGCCATTAGAGACATCCAGCTGCAGGATGAGCGACAAGAGAAAGAACGAGAACGGCAAGAGAGGGAACGAGAGCGGCAACATGAGCAGAAAATGGCAGAAATACGTCAATCGGAGAAAACGCTTAAAGATGCAGCGACTGTCCGTAAGTTGCCCTTTCGGGCGTTCAAACTATTTAAGGAAGGAGAGGAGGAAATTGACGCATTCCTGCAGGACTTTGAGAGACTATGCCAGATACATGAAGTACGGTCCCAAGATTGGGTCGTTTTACTGGCGAGTAATTTAACTGGCAGAGCGGCGGATGCATTTCGGGCCCTGGAGGACGAAGACGCTAAAGACTACGACCGGGTAAAAGAAGCTTTTCTAGCCCGATTTGCCATTACACCCGAAGCCAGCCGGATTAAGTTTCGAGAATCCCGGAAACAAACCAACACAACATACGTGGAGTGGGCACATCATATGCAGCGGAACCTTAAGAGCTGGTTCCAGGGAAGCCACGCTCATACCATAGAGGACATCACCCAGCTAGTACTATTAGAACAGTTTTTTAACCACACCCCTCCGGTAGTACTGGATTGGGTGCGAGATAAACAACCACAGACGGTACAACAAGCAGCTACTCTGGCCGATGAATATCTGGACTCTCGAAGGTCAGGTGAAAACGAGCGCTATCCACTATCTCGGCCCAGTTTACCAGCCTCTAAGCCAACTTCAGTACCTCCGTGGTCCGCCTCGAGACCCCCAGCCCGACCCAACCCACCTACCGGACCTAAGTGCTATACCTGTAACCGAACTGGTCATCTGCAACGACATTGCCCTAGCCAATCCACGAGGTATCGAGAGACTAATCATCCGTCCAGACCAGCGGCTCATTGCTACCAGAATGAGCCCAACCATCGAGATGTTCAGGAAGAGTGCGGCGAACTTTTCGAAGCGGATCCTGTCCAAGCTGCTGCCGGAGATAATCGGCAGCACCATCGCCAGGCAGTATGGGTTAATGGGCAGCCGGCCCAGGGACTCCGCGATTCCGGGGCTACCATTACCCTCATCCAGCCTCACATGATTCCCCAGTCAGCCCGGACCGGCCAGACTGTTGCAGTCAGGGTAGCAGGGGGCCAGGTGCTACGTTTATCCACCGCCCAAGTCCTCTTGGATTTGGGTTCAGGGGAGCGACATGTGCGAGTGGGATTACTACGCGAGTTACCCGCAGAAGTACTTTTGGGGAATGATTTGGGCCATTTAACTTCCTCGTATGCCCCAGAGGCTGCCATGGCCGTAACCACCAGACGTCAGAGCCAACTCCAAGGCAACTCCACTCCTATGGGGACCCAGGTAAGACCAAATCCTCCTACGTTACCCCGAATTGACAACACCGTGTCCTGGGATTCTCCCTCTGACGTTAGGCAAGAGACTCAGAGTGACCCAACTTTAGCGGGTTATCGGGACAGGGCGGGCAAGGATCCAGGTGGGGTGGGGGAAGACAGAATAGAGTGGGAGGGGGGGTTTCTTTATCGTTACACTGAGGGAATGGGCACTGGGAAGCGACAGGGCCCCCACAAACAGCTAGTTGTACCCCAGAAGTACAGACGGGAGCTATTGCGACTGGCTCACGACATCCCCTTGGCCGGACATTTAGGGATAGCCAAGACCCGGAGTCGGTTGTCTCATGCTTTCTTCTGGCCCAGATTACATGCGGAGGTGCGAGAATATTGCCGGACCTGTGAGACTTGTCAGAAAGTAGGGAAGACAGGGGATCACCCAAAAGCCTCGCTGCAACCCCTGCCAATTATTAGAGAACCCTTTAGCCGCATAGCGGTAGATATTATAGGCCCACTGGCCCGCCCCAGTGCCACCGGGAAGAAGTATATTCTTACGGTGGTGGATTACGCCACCCGCTACCCGGAAGCCATTCCCTTATCCAATATCCAGGCGGATACAGTAGCAGATGCCTTACTGCGGGTATTTACTAGGGTAGGGTTTCCCCACGAGATATTGTCCGATCAGGGTACCCAGTTCACAGCGGAACTGACGCAGCAGCTCTGGCGTCTCTGTGGGATTAAACCCCTCCAGAGCGCCCCCTACCACCCTCAGACTAATGGGCTGTGTGAGAGATTTAATGGGACCCTGAAGCAGCTGCTTCGGGCCTTCGTGGAGAGTAGGAAGGATTGGGAGAAATACCTTCCCCATCTACTGTTTGCATATAGAGAGGTACCCCAAGAGTCCACAGGGTTTTCCCCATTTGAGCTGTTATATGGGCGAAGGGTTAGGGGACCCTTAGACTTAGTAAGGGCCCAGTGGGAGGGGGCAGAGGATCCGGAAGGCCTCCCCATCCTTAGTTATGTCTTGGAACTCAGGGAGCGACTGCGGGACCTTACTGAGCTAGTCCATGAGAATATGCAATCAGCCCAGAGTCAGCAGAAGGTTTGGTATGATCGGTCTGCGCGGAATCGCAGCTTTTATATTGGACAGAAAGTCCTGGTACTAAAACCCCTGAAGCAAAATAAATTGCAGGCCTCCTGGCAGGGCCCCTATCAGGTGGTAAAACAGCTGTGCGATACCACCTACGTGGTTGCCAGCTGTGCAGACACCAACATTAAGAGGACGTTCCACATTAATATGATGAAGGCCTTTAATGAGAGGGCTGAGGCAGTAGCCGCCATATGCGCTCCGGCCACCGGGGACTCTGAATATCTACCGATGCTGGAGCTTCCCGAAATCAATAACTGTTCTGGGGGGGTGGAGGATATACAGCTAGGAGATAGATTAGGATCCCAAGAACGAGAACAGGCCCGAGAATTACTCCAGGACCGACAGGAGATGTTCTCGGCACTCCCTGGGTATACTCACATAGCTGTGCACAAGGTAGAGACTCCTGGGCAGAAGCCCCTGAGACAACCAGCCTATAGGATTCCCGGAGCAGTGCAAGAAGGGATGAGAGCAGAGATTAGGGAAATGCTCGAGTTAGGGGTGATCGAACCATCAACAAGCCCCTGGGCGTCCCCTGTAGTATTAGTCCCAAAACGGGATGGCACGACCCGATTTTGTGTGGACTATAGGCGACTGAATGACTGTACTGTGACAGATGCCTACCCTATGCCCCGAGTGGATGAATTGCTGGACAAAATAGCCCAGGGACATTATCTGACGACTATTGACTTGTGTAAGGGCTACTGGCAGATTCCCTTGGACGCGGAAGCAATTCCGAAGTCGGCCTTCATCACCCCGTTCGGCCTTTACCAGTTTCTGGTGATGCCATTTGGGATGAAGAATGCTCCGGCTACCTTCCAGCGGATGATAGATGAACTCCTCGATGGTCTGCAAGATTTTGCATGTGCATATCTTGACGACATCGCAATCTATAGCCAGACCTGGGAGGAACATCTTAGACACCTGGGAATAGTGCTAGATAGAATCCGAGCCGCAAACCTGACCCTAAAGCCAGACAAATGTAATATCGGGATGTCTGAGGTGCAATATCTGGGACATAGAGTGGGATGTGGGAAGCAGAGGCCAGAACCTGCCAAAATAGAGGCCGTCCTAAACTGGCCGATTCCCAGAACCAAGACCCAGGTACTTGCATTTTTAGGGACAGCAGGGTACTACAGGAGGTTTGTACCCCACTATAGTGACATAGCCAAACCCCTAACGGACCTGACCAAAAAGACTCTCCCGAAACAGGTCCTGTGGTCCTCGGAGTGCGAGACAGCCTTTCATCAGTTAAAAACCGCCCTAACGCAAGCTCCCATACTGGCGGCACCCGATCCTAACAAACGCTTTGTCGTTCATACAGATGCCTCCATGTTCGGACTGGGAGCTGTACTAAGCCAAATTGGTGAGGACGGGAAAGAGCACCCGGTGGCGTATCTCAGCCGCAAGTTGTTACCCCGGGAAGTTGGATATGCTGCCGTGGAAAAAGAGTGTTTGGCCTTAGTCTGGGCTTTAAAGAAATTGCAACCCTACGTGTATGGACGCTCTTTTACCGTCATGACGGACCACAATCCCTTGATATGGCTTAACCGGGTGGCGGGAGAGAACGGGCGATTACTACGGTGGAGCCTGGCGTTGCAACCATACAATTTCACCATACAATACCGGCCTGGGCCTCAAAATGGGAATGCGGATGGGTTATCCCGGCAGACAGACCTAGAACCTTAAGACTACTTTTCCAACATCCTCGAGTTGACCCGTTCGGGGTCCCACTGTGGCTGTTGGACTGTTTACCCGGGGGAAGATATGTGATGGTGTTCACCATCACTGGAATTTATAGACAGATGGGTGAGGGGTTGAATTGCTTCATTTTTGTCAGCAAGGTCAATTGTTCCCTTTGCCATGAGGTTTCTGAGCAGGAAGCCCATTCCTAATATGGTCATCCCAGGAAGTTCTGAGGAGCCGGACTGTCTGGGGGTGGCTCCCCATTCAACTATTGTCAGGTGGGCTAATGCTAATGACCGCACCTGTTGTCTGCTAAGGGAGGTATTGACACAGAGTGATGTGTATTCAGGGCTCGTTAGACAACCATTGTTCTGTGTCTGACTATTGTGTACATTGATTGCCCCCTGGGGCTTCTGTCTCCTTGCATTGGTCAAAGTTATCTGACCAATCACTACTGACTCATTTCAAGCCCTCATTTGCATTGGTCAAAGCTATCTGACCAATCCCTGTTGACTCATTTCAAGCCCTCATTTGCATGTATATTCCACTTTCTGTATAAAGTGTGCTGTGTTCTTCCAATAAATGGTCTTCCTGTTTGAACGTACATACAGCTTGCCTGGTGTTTTGTTCTAATGGATTCCGGACGGCACATAGCTGTAGTTCGGATCCCGGATCCTTGGTTGACCGAACCATCAGACGTTGCGATCGGCAAGCGGACTTACTAGAAACAGAGGAGTGTCGGGAGAGCGGACAGGGCGAGCAAGGGTCTCGTCACACAAAGTATCTTCGCAAAGTGTCCTTTCTCAACACTTAGTTATCCTGGCCTGTTGGCCCAAAAGATCTTCGCAAAGTGTCCTCTTTCAACACTTCTTTCGACAACATTGGTCCAAAGACCAAGAAGATCTTCACAAAGGTCCTTTAAACAGAAAGTCTCTGAAGTATGGGATTTGCCCCCTCCAGGTAGCAGCCCCTGGCTTTAACAGGAGAAGATCTTGTGGCAGAAGTCCTTCTTCCCGGTGGAGAAACTGTCGCAGTTTCGCTGAATCCCATCTTCTTTTGCAAGGATAGAAGTGAAGGTGATTTGGGAATAGGGCCTCCACCCTAACTGCAACTTTGATGTCAACAAAACTCTTCAGGCACACTGGCCCCTTTCTAACTCTCTCTCTCAAATCAACATTTTACACTCTTCAGGCTGGCTAGCCCCTTTTGTAACTCAATTTTCCTGGCAGGGACAAGAACTCTGCACACCTCAGTAGTAATGATCAGAATGTGTTATGCTGATGATCTTTCCCTCAAGATTTTGGATGCTGATGGCCCAGGCTTGGCCTTTTTCCATCTGGGCAGTTGACTACTCGGTCAATGTACATGGACCTCCCCAGAATCCAATTTCCCTTGTCAGATTTGAAGGTGTCCCATAGTTGAGACTTGGACTGGTTTCTGTTTGGTTTAGAGGCATAAAGAAAGTCCCAAACGGCTTCATCACACCAAGCCCCTCTTATTTCCTTGATCTCCTCCATTATCTCCCAAGGAGCGTATGATAGTCATATCCATATTCCAGGGCCACCTTCTTCTGTACCAGGCACTGAAAGCAGGCAAACCTGGGAAGTTTCTGCCTGTCTCCTCTCCCAGGTGGAGCATATAGGGTCTCCACTTTTTTGATGAGGCTAACGTAAGCGTCATTTTGAACCCGAGCCCGGGTGTAGTTGCGAGGTGAGGACAGATCTGGGACCCTTGTAGCGTAGGCCTCGCAGAACCCCAGAATCCTTGCACATTGCATTTGGACAACGGCTGTCTCAGTCTTTTTACTGAGGGAACTGGAACTCGCAGGGCCACTTCAAATGTAAACCAAGAGGGATAAAGGAGATAAACTCTCCTTTATCCCTCTTGGTTTACATCTGAGTTGCTGGCTGGAGAGTTATATCAGATTACACCATCCCTGTTGATTGGTTTAAAGCTGTAATTGGGGACTGACATATCATTGGGTTGATCCTCTGCTGACACTTGCTACATGCTTTTTTCATCTTCATTCTGGTAAGGAGATTGAGAGATCACATGTTGGTGGTGTGTTCTTTCAGACGCACTGAAGGTGGTGGATTTTCATTTCTACCAAGCGCTGCTTATGAACTATTATACTTTATTTTACACTCTTGTCTATGCATTTAGCTGGCTGCTTGAACCTCCTTGTTCTGTGAACCTTTATGGTTCTTAAAAGGGTTTTTTTTTTCGATTGTATAGCGCGGATATTTTTAGATATATTTTATATTTTTTCTCTTCTGTCTGTACTTGAGCTTCAGTTGCACTCCTCCATTCACAAGCCAGCCGAACTCCCTTACTGCTGTTAGAAATTGTCCCGCTATAACCGGCTGCAGGGCAGGCATTTTATTTTCACAGTACATGTACAGACACAACCCCTGATGCACCGATCCCCAAGTCCCAGATCACTGCTTTCTTGACCATCACTTGAAAGCTCAACTTGCACTGATCACTATAAAGCAGACAGGATTTTCTCTCACACTACAGCACATCTTTTCCCCATTGACACTCTAGCACTTTACTTGAGAAGACATATTGTTTCTTTGGTAAATATCCGGTTGTTGCCGATAGCAACCACCGCCATGACAATGGCTTAAAAGCACACTTTCACTGATCACTGTAGAGCAAACATTACTTTCTCCACTGACACTCCAGCACTTTACTTGAGAAGACATATTGCTTCCTAGGTAAATGTCCGGCCGTTGCCAATAGCAACCCTTGCTGTGACAATAACTTAGCAGCACACTTTGACTAGTCGCTATAGAACAGACATTACTTTCTCCAGCACTTTGCTTGAGAAGACATTAGCTTTACTTGGGCAAATGCTTGGCTGTTGCCAGTAGCAACCGCTGCTGTAACTTAGAGGAAATCCCAGACAAAGCCCCCAAATGCAGCACTGTCACTGTAGGGCCTGCTGTAAGATGACTTCTCAGGTCTCCTCTGCTTACCAGCACACAGTCACTTGAGGTACATTTCATACATCCATCCTTACTCCCGATGGCTCATCACATAATAAACAGTCCAGAGGTATTGCTTTTTAGTGTTGATTTTGGAACTTGATTGGGAAAAGGGAATAGTGGGATACTGCAATTGTAACTATTCACAATGGATAAGGAAAACTGTCACTTTGCCTCACCAGGTTGTTTGTGGAAGCAGCTGCACTGCTTAACCACTTTAGGACTGCTCACGTTGCTGCTACTGCAGCAAGGTGGCAGCCCTGGGTCCAGCGACGTAGACCTACGTCACTGAATTCCTCTCTCTCTCGGCGGCGTGCGCACCGCAGGAGGCTCGCTCCCGCTGTGTTTAGACACAGCGGGAGTCGGGCCAGGGGAGGAGAGACAGTGATCACCGTCTCTCTTCCCCGATCATCGAAAATCTTCTCTGTGACAGGCAGGGACAGATCACAGGATTCAGCATAGCTGAACCTGCGATCTGTGTCTGTGTCACACAACCCCCTCCCCCCACACACATCAGTAAGCATGAGGCACACATTTAACCCCTTGATCACCAACAGTGTTAACCCCTTCCCTGCCAGTGTCATTATTACAGTAACAGTGCATATTTTTAGCACTGATTACAGTAGTAAAGTCACTGGTCCCCCCAAAAGTGTCAGAAATGTCAGTTAGGGGTCTGATCTGTCTGCCGCAATGTCACAGTCCCAGAAAAAATCGCAGATCGCCGCCATTACTAGTAAAAAAAAAAAAAAAACAATAAAAATGACAAATCTTTCCCGTAGTTAGTAAACACGATAACTTTTGCGCAAAACATTCAAAATACGCTTATTGCGATTTTTTTTTTTTTTTACCAAAAATATGTAGCAAAAAACAAATTGGCCTAAAGTGTTAAAAAATTTTGACTTGTACATTTTTTAGGGGAATGTTATATAACAGAATTTGAAAAATATTGTTTTTTTTTTTTTTTCAAAATTGTCGCTCTTTTTTTAAAAAATTTAAAATCGCACAGGTGATCAAATACCACCAAAAGAAAGCTCTATTTGTGGGGAAAATAAGAATGTAAATTTTATTTGGGTACAGCATTGCACAACCGTGCAATTGTCTGTTAAAGTAACGCAGTGCCGAATCGCAAAATATGGCCTGGTCAGGAAGGTAGTAAAATCTTCTGGTCTTAAATTGGTTAAAAATACGCTCATTGAGAATTTTTTTGTCAAAGACATGTAGCTAAATACATTTTGAACTAAATATGACAAAAATTTTATATATTGGATATTTTTTAACTGTCAAAGCAGAAAATGTAAATTTTTCGCAAAATTTTGCTCTTTTTTTATTAATATCGCAAAAAAAAAAGCGCAAAGGTGATCAAATACCACCAAAAGAAAGCTCTGTTTGTGTGGGGAAAAGGACGTAAATTCAATTTGGGTACAGCATTGCATGACTGCGCAATTGTCAGTTAAAGTCGCACAGTGCCAAGTTGAAAAAAAATGGCCTGGTCATTAAGCAGGAAAATCCTCCGGTTTTAAAGTGGTTAATCCATACTGCCACATGTATAGAAAGGGTTAAGTCTCCTTGCTCTTTTCTCTCCAGCAATAGACTTGGTGAATCTAATTTATCTTCGCTAGCATCCTCTTTACTGATATCCGTCCACTGACTCTTTTTTAGCTGCAGCGGTGGCCCCTCTCAGGTCAGGCCCCTTGACACAGATCTGTACTCACTGTACTGCAGAATCAGATCCTCCAGTGTATCCCCATTGAGTCAGTTTCCCTGGACCTCTGGGTTCAGCTACTCACTGGCACTCTCTAGACCCTCAGGTCGACCGCCTGAGGCCTCATGACCCCTCTGCAGAAGAAGAGGCAGCCGCCCAACTCCCTCTGGGACTCTGCTATCCAGCCGAAAGACCACAAGCACATGTGCTCCTGGCTTTTATATAGTATTCCAGCATGCATGAGACACTTTTCCTCTGTCAAATCACCAGGGTTGTATCAAAAGCCTGTGCACTCATTTGTTAGGTTTCCTCCCACTGTCTAATATGTCTCCCTATTGGACCAGTGTGAAACACTCTGCAGACAAAACAAGTTGCACCTGAGCACAATGAGCAGACATCACTAACAGATCCTGCTCTCAGGTAAGCAGAGAACAATATAGATTTACCTGCAGTCCTTCTGGTAAGCAGACAGGACACAAAAAACTATTCTTTCTCTTTAGCACCCACCTAGGAGGGTGCTACATTTAATGGACCTCCATTCACATTGGGCCGAATTGACATCTTAAATCTGAGCCTATTGCCAGCAACGGCACTGTACGAATCGGTGCAATACAGATTCCCAAAAGTAGGTCCTGCACTACTTTTGGCGACTTCGGGGAGGATTTCAATAGACATCTGTGCATGAACCCGCACAGAAGTCTCTAAAACACCCCTGAAGTCAGACTAAAATGCCGGTTTGAAATTGTGTGAGTTCAGCTAAACTCGCACAATTTCAAACCAGCATTCAGTGTGAACCTGGGCTAAATCTGAATTCCTAAAGGCTCGTACACACAATAAGAAAATAGGGTGAACATTTTTGTCCGATGAAGGATCGGACAACTTTCTGGTAGTGTACACAGCTTTCATCAGCCGATTCTGATCTTCTGAACGAAAATTTCTGAAGAGACAAACTCCATAGTTTTTCTGGTACGGGAACAGAACTAACAATTTTCATTGATGCACTGTTTCCGTACAAGAAAAATCTGAAAAAGACTGCGCATGATCAGAAACAATGAACAACAAAAAAAAGCCTTTGTCATTCGAGAATTTCAGTACATCATTTCTGTCATTAGTTCCGACTTTGCTGTGATACAACAAGTAAAATCAGACGATCGTTTTCCCCGATTATCTTATAGTGTGTACCCCACTTAATCCTTTTCATGCACAGGTTACTCAAAGGGTCAGTAGGAGTGTACTTCCCGGGGCCTGAGTATTATAATCCTGTCTTTTTGCTCCCTACACTACCAAACACATTCACATTTCAAATAAAATGTTGTGTTTCAGGATCACCAGATTACGACAAAAGGCAGTGGTTAGGACAGCCCCCCTACAAAAATGCCTAGAGCCAGATACATATGATGAGATTATCGGACGAATATTCGTCCGTTTTTTTGTTGCATGCTAGTCTCATATTGAAAATGAAGAGGTTACTCAACTTGTGAAAATTCTCGTATGACAGAATACAACTTCACAAGTGATGTAATGTGTTGAATTGTTTTGTATGTATTCTCTCTTTTCCGAGCATACGTAGTCTTGCTCTTACATTTTTTTCAGATGAAAACTGTACTAATTAAAATGAAAACCGGACGTTGTATTTACTTACAATAAAAATTTTATAGCCTGCACCTTCAGGTTTTGTCATTCCAGAAGTTGGAATCGGCTGTCGAAAGCACTATACTAACGATCAAATAATCGGCTGATCGTTTATCAAACCAAATTTTACTTCTGATTTTCTTTTGGTGTGTAGGGGCCTTCAGGGTAAAGCTGAAGGACTGAGTAGGTAGGCTATGCTCCTAATGTTCCATCTCAGGAATAAATTTCAGTTCTGGATGGAGCGTACCTTTGACAATTGTATATTTTTTAATAGCCAAGGTTGCACTGATAATTATATCCACTGCTCCCAGCACAGCCTGTCCTGTTTTGTGTCCCTTGCTTGAAACTCTTCAGAGCCCTTTTAACCTATTTATATGGCACAGAAGGAACTCTACAAGATAAATTTAAACTATGTAAATATGACCTAATTAAAATAAGAATCAAAATGTTTAACAGCAAGGTCAGTCAATGCACAGGCAATTAATTATCAGATCCTCGGACAATGTTCCTTTTACCAATGTGGAAATGAACTATTTAGTGCTTGAAGAGATCTCCACACTGCTGCCTGTGAGACACTGATTAGAATTTTGGGTTATTTTATCTCTGACCTATCAGAGATAAACAAAATAATGGGTAAAAAATATCCCACTTGTTCCCCATTTTGAAGGCATGATCATTCTTCAGAAGTAATAGTCTTTGGTACAAAGCTTCACACACTGAAAACTAGTGTGAATACTGTAGCTGGCTTACATTAAAGTGTTATTCAATCCAAAACCTAAAATATATTATATTGCAGCTTACCAATCATTAGATGCGGTGGGCTGTATCAGTTTTCCTTTTCTTTGGCTTTTCCCCCTCTGATATCACCTGGTGATCTGGCCAGTAAAGCCCCGTACACACGTAGCGATCGTCGGCCGACCGATCGGCCGTCTTTTGTCCCCGGGCTGTCCTGTCCGCTGAAAAGTGCAAAAGACTGCACACGAATTTTGTCCGCCGACTGCAGAAGTAATGTCATGTGATGGTTAACTTTCCCTGTGTTTTTTCTTCTCTGAGCATGCCCAGTCTTGCAAATCTGCTGTCTGTCGGCCGAATTCTGTACTGACTGGCGAACAATCGGCCGTTCTGGTGTCGGCATACAAAAATTTTAATGCTTGCACGACAGAATCTGTTCGGCCGAAAGTGCGCTGTCGGAAGCATCATACTAACAAGCCGAAAGTCGGCCGAATCTTTTCGGCCGACAATCTGCACGTGTGTACGGGCCTTAACACACCACCTGTATTACATACTTGCCAACTGTCCCTTTTTTCCTGGGACAGTCCCTGCAAATAGGAGCCTGTCCCAGGTAATTTATATTGTCCCTGGAAGCGCCTGTTAATCGGGCTGCCCATAAATGTTACGCAGAAGTAGTGCAGCTGAATGGGAGACTTATTCCAACTCTGCAACTTTGGCCTTAATTTTGAAATTTCTCTTTTTCATTTTCTGTAATTCTCTCTATATTGAGTAGACTCTATAATCTGATAAGTAGGTGAGATTAATTATGCAGGGTGGGCAGAGATGTATAGTAACTAAGTAGAACTACTTCACTACTGTACTTAAGTACCGAAAGGCGGTATCTGTACTTTCCTAGAGTAGAATTTTTTTCTCCTACTTCCACTTTTACTTCACTACATTTTTTCAATGATTTCAATACTTCTACTCTGTTATTTTTTTTTTGTGCTGCATACTCGTTACAATTATAAAAATTACCACTGCCAGAACAGTAGATGGCAGGTTTCACGAAGCTCAAAACATGTGTATTATCAGCGCATACGAAAATAAAAGCTACTGTATGGATAAATAAAAGCTGCATTTGAAATAATAAAAAACAATATGATGTTCAAACTTTTGACTTCTTTCTTGAATAACTACATAACACAGTACTTGTACTTTTACTTTCAGTACTTGAGTAGCAATTTTTTTTTCAAAACTACTGGTACTTTTACTTTCAGTACTTGAGTAGCAAAATTTAAAAAAAAAAACTACTTGCAATACTTAAGTACAAAACATGTTGAATACTTTAGTACTTCTACTCAAGTCACTTTTTGATCGAGCACTTCCACTTCTACTCAAGTCACTTTTTGATCGAGCACTTGTACTTTTACTCAAGTATGGGTTTCGAGTACTTTATACAACTCTGAGGGTGGGCGGAGCTTCAGGGAAGTGGGTGTGGTAATTGATAGCTGTGCTGCAAAGTGTCCCTGGAAATGTTTTTTAAATGTTGGCAACTATGGTATTAGTGAGACACAGCTCTGGATGAAGGAGAATTGGAGGCACAGCAGACAGCAGTATTGTCAGACTTTGGGAGAGGGGAGTGTTAAATGTATCAGCAGATTTATGGCCTGTACACACTTTCTGAAAATCGGACGAAAAATACTGATTTCAAAAAGATCGTACGATAATCTGATCGCTAGTACAGAGCTTTCAAAAGACGATCATGACAGTTCATCCGATCAGGCAAGCGCGAAAAATGTTTGTTGTACCATTTTCATTTATTCAGTACAGTCGACATTCAAAAATACAATACAAATACCTTTCTGTTCTGCTCCCCCTTTCCCTTCCCTCTTTTCTTCCCCCCACCCCTTTCCTCCTTCCTCCCTTCCCTTCTTTTTCTTTTTTCCCCTCCTTTTTTTTTTTTTTTTAAGTTTCACACTATATAGCAAATTCCAGCATAGATCTAAAGATTCCATCAATTTTCTATGACACTTATGGAATGATTTTAAGCTAAGGGTAAGAATATATATATATTTTTTATATGATTATATTTATGTTCTGTTAGGAGTTGCTTCCTATTTTCCCCTCTGCTTTCCAATTTTTGGATTTCCCCCTGATTGCCTGGTCCAGCTTGTTCCCCCCAATCCAACTCCCCCCCCCCCTTTTTTTTTTTTTTTGCTCCCCGTTACCTGCTCTTCCATTTTTATTTCCACCACTGATGTGTATTATAAATAAACTGTATTTTATTGCATTCTCTATTATGTATATTATTCTGTGTATATTGATGTGTATATTGATATGTACTGTAAGGCTGGCCATACACTATACAATTTTCTTGTTCAACTTTCCTTTAGATTTACCAAAACCATATAATATAAGTTCAAACCTGAACACTTTCAATTTGTATGCAATCAGGCAGGCCCTTGCACTACATAGTTGAAGGTAAATCTAATGGAAATTGAATAAGAAAATTGTATGGTGTATGGCCAGCCTTATTTGTTTCAGATACTGTGTCATTAAAAATGTTTGCTGTATATGCATGTATACTTGTGTAGCACCTTCCTAGGTAGGTGCTAGGAAAATGCATTTGGTGGCTCTTCTATTTCTCAGGAGAGCCTGATTTGTTAGTTTGGTCTGTTAGATGTTTCCAGGTGTGATTCACTGGGTCTGAGGGAGTGTCCCCGCTGTGTCCAATGAGGGAGCTTGTTGGACAGTGAAGGAAACCTAGCCAGTGACACATCGTGTTTTATGGCAGTCCCAGTGGGAGGGCATTGCTGCAATGCATCCTTGGATTGCCCATAAATACGAAGGGAGCATGTGACAGAGTCTTTTGGCGGGAGCAAAGTCCCAGAAAGGGGTGGACGGCTGTCTCTCCTCCTGCAGGTGTGAGGAAGGTTGTTCAGGCGGTCGGCCTAGTGAATCAGGTGTGGAGCTGAGCTGCAGAGCATCCAGAGTGCTGACAAGTGGAGTTGCTGGCAGAATCTTCTTGGGAAAAACAGTATCATGAGTACCAGGAGATCTGCCTAAGGGTCTGCCTTGGAGAGGGGACCACTCCAGAGAGGTCAGGGGATCAAGGAGCTATCTCACACGAGGAGTGTATCAGTAAAGGGGGTGCCGTGTAGTTGACCCTGAAGATTAGGAAAAAAGGGGGTGCCAGGAAGGGCCCTGAAGTTGTTCTGCAGTACAGTCCAGTTTATCTCAGGATATAGTTTACCTCAGAAATCTCATTCAAATATAGCTAAGGGCAAAGTGAAACAGCGGCCTAGCTGTGACTAGCGTTACTCAGCATTACTCTTATTTTCAAGTTTTCCCAGCCTATTGTGTATAGTGTATAAAGTTGGAGTATCCCACTCCTTCCCTTCTCCTATCCAAGTTCCAAATAAAAACACAAAAACCAAAGCTACTAGACTGTTTCCTGACTGAGCTAAAACACTTGGGAAAAACGTCAAACTGTCATGTTGTTGCTAATGGTAACCCAGGGGAACCCATAACTAGCAGCTCCCAAGGGAGTAGTGCTACACTTGGATCCTGAAGAAGCTCATCAAGTGTGAGCAAAACGCGTATATCATTAATAAAATATAAATTAAATTATATGGTGCATTCATAGGTCATGTGACGCATTTTATACCTGTATTGGTATATCCTCATGACTGTATCCCTTTTGTACTTGTATTTTCAAATAAATATGGATTAATTCCTTTAAGAGTCGGTTTACACTAAGGCGACACGACTCCTTACTACTTCGGGGGCGACTTGTGCATTACCATGCACCCCGACTTCGGAGCGACTTGCAGGGACTTCACATAATGGAAGTCTATGCAAGTCGCTCCGAGGTCGCCCCGAAGTAGTACAGGACTCTTTTTCTAAGTCGGAGCGACTTGTGTCGCTCCTATTAGAACGGGTCCTGTAGCGGTCAATGGACCGCGACTTGTCAGGCTGACAAGTTGCCTGACAAGTCGCGCTAGTGTGAACCGGCTCTTAATCTATCTTGTTGTTGCTGTTTGGGCACATTTAAATCCCATATCCAGGACTGGTATACCTATTCCTTCATTTTTCCTACCCTTTCCCCCTTATTCCCTCCCTCATTATTTTCCCACCATACCTGGTTATACTTACCTATTTTTTAATCTACAATACAAATACAATACAACACATTAAATCACTTCTGATTTTTTATTCTGTCAGACGAGAATTTTCATAACTTTAGTAATCTCTTTATTTTCAATATGCAACTAGCATGCAAAGAAAAACGAATGATCTGTCGCCTGATTTTCGGATTGTGTGTACCAGGCATTAGAACCACTAACAAATTGAAGCCAAGCTCACACTTTTATATTCAATTACAGAAAACATTTTTTTTTTGTCCTTTTGGGATAATGGTTTTGCATTAATAATAAAAGTTGCTTTTGGGTTTAAAGGGATTGTAAAGGCAGAAGGTTTTTTTTTTGTTTTTTATCTTAAAGCATTCTGTGCATTACGATAAAAAAAATCCTTCTGTGTGCAGCAACCCCCCCCCCCCCCAGCCCCCCTAATACTTACCCGAGCCCATCTTTATGCTGCCCGGGACTCCCCTCCTCATTGGCTGAGACAGCAGCACAGCGCAATTGGCTCCTGCTGCTGTCGATCAAAGTCAGTCAGCCAATAAGGAGAGAGGGGGCGAGGTCGGGTCTCGGCTCCATGTCTGAATGGACACAGGGAGCTGTGACTTGGCTTGGGTGCCCCCCCATAGCAAACTGCTTGCTGTGGTGGCACTCAACAGGAGGGAGGGGCCAGGAGCACAGAAGAGGGCCCTAAGAAAAGGAGGATCCGAGCTGCTCTGTGCAAAACCAACTGCACAGAGCAGGTAAGAATAACATGTTTGTTATTTTTTTGTAAAGGAGACTTTACAATCACTTTAATACTGCTTTAAATAATAAAGTATCTAAGTGCTAATAATAAAGGGTCACTTACTTTAAACCCGGTGATACATGGATCAAAATTCAACCAATTCAGCAGGTACCAGCCACATTTCAATCCATGTATGGGCAGGGAGGTTGTACAGAAGGGATCTACCAATCGACTTCTGTACAACCACCCACTTCAGATTTTTGGCTAGCCTGCAATGCTGATCAGTGTAAAGGCCCGTACACACGTACCGATCGTCGGCATACAAACGTCGGTGGACGAAGGATCTGCCGATTGTACGCGTGTTAGTATGGTGCCTCCGACAGATGTCTGCGCACAATCCGCGGACAAAAGTCTTTCGTGCAAACATGAAAATATTTGTATGCCGACACCAGAACGGACGATTGTTCGCCTGTCAGTACACAATTCGGCCGACAGACCGCAGATTTGCAAGACTGGGCATGCTCAGAAAATAGAAAACACAGGGAAAGTTAACCATTACATGACATCACTTCTGCAGTCGGCGGACAAAATTCTTGTGCTGTCCTTGTGCTGTCTTTGCACTTTTCAGCAGACACCGACATCCCGGGGAGAAAAGAGGAACATTTGTAAGCCGACCATCGGTACGTGTGTACGGGGCTTAATCTGACAGTGGGAAGTCAGAATATAATAACTCAGCTGGGAGGATCCTCCCATCCACATTAAGTGTGAATAGGGAAATCGAGTCAGTTTTTTTAGTTCAACCCACTGGATGAACAAAAAAAAAAAAAAAACGGTCCCTTCTATGGGCTGCCTAAGACCCCTTTCACACTGATATTGTGTGAAATGTTTTTACTGCGCTTTTACCATGCAAGAAAAATGCAGGAAAATGTTTCACTTTAAATCCTATGGGACTAAACACATCACTGCATTTTGGTTGCAGTGCATTTTAAAAAGTAATGCATGCTGCATCTTTGGTACGTTTTTGATAACAAAACGCAGCTTCCCCATTGAGATGAATATCAATTGCTGTTAAATCACCATAAAACTGCACATGCGATTTGCGTTTTGAGTCACATGTTCATTTTTCACTGGTGCAGGTGGCCCAAAAACACACCAGAAACGCACAGGAAACACAGCTAAATCACGGTAAAAATGCAAATGCGTTTTTACCATGATTTTCCTGCAGAGCAGTGTAAAAGGGGCCTAAAGCAACCTCTAGGTGTCTGCCCTAATACCTGATAACATGTTTTAACGGAACAGGGCACCCCTGAGCGGGTACCTCCGTTGACAGATGCTCCTAGTGCTTCCTGAGGGCTCCAAGCACTCCACCAGACACCGTAAGCACTTCAGACTCCACGAACCGCTGCAGCTTGGTTAGGGTCTTGGCATCTCCTACCCACCCTGGACCTACGACAAGGCTCCAGGTTCCTGTGGGTGAACCTCTCTTTCCCCAGAGAGTGCAGCACGAACAAGCTCTTACAAGAGCTCAGTGATTATCCAAGGGAGTATGGAGGACATAGCAATCCCTTGCAGCAGATTCCCCCAATAAGAGACAGAACTCTAGATTGAGGTGAAGGAACTCTAGAACAACTTTATTGAACAAGACATATATACAGAATTTGGAACATTCCGCCCCCAACAACGGCTTTCCTATTGGTCAATTGTAAAGTACCTGTGGTCCTCCTTCAGGTCCTCCTTAGCCATGCAAATGAGGACTTGAAAATGAGTCAGCAGGGATTGGTCCGATAGCTTGACCAGAAGGACTGCCATGTTCAATGAGACAGAACCCCCCAGGGGGCAATCAATGTACACAATAGCCAGACACAGAACAATGGGAGGTCATTAGCACTTACAATGAGACAGGGCAATCCACATTCCCTCCCAATACACAAACAAAAGGAAAACCTTGCTGACATTGAAAGATATGTAATATACACAGCATTTAGGAATTACAGATTTCATGGCAAATGGGAATAAATCTTAATATTTCTATATGGAGATATTGCTGGCAAATATGAAGCAATCCAAACCATTAATTATCTGTCTTTAAATTCCAGTGACAGTGAATACTGTCACATATCTTCCCCCCAAAGGTAGACTAATCCAGGTACCAGACCTCCAATCGGTCTGTGCCTGAGTTAGTCGGGTAACAAGTCCCAAAGAGTCCATCCATCATGGCAGCTTCCTTGACAAAGTTCCACATAGTTTGTAAGTTTGTCTTGGCAATGCGCATGGAGCTCTCATAGCCGATCAATCTGTGAAAGTCTGGTTTGGGCAGGCCAGACTGGGCTTCTTGGGCACCCTGTGTCCCTAAAAGACACAGGGTGATTTAGACATAAGAGGAGCCAAGAAGGCTGAGAGAAGAACTTTCCAACCTCTCTAAGGTAGGCTGTGTTCCACGGGCCCTCCCAATGTCTGCACCCATCCAGTACCCTAAACAAATTGTCGGGAAAACAGTGTTACTCACCCAGCCAACCTCTGCCTCTCTCGCAGAACATACCCGCTGCTGTGGATAAGTGTGGACTGGCCCTTCTCCTGGGAGTCCTTTCAGCCGCTGGAGAGAAGAAAGGGTGGTGGGGCTCACTTCGTCCGGCTGTTGGGGATCTGGGCCGACTGTCCAGAATCCCTGGGGTTTACAAATGAGGACTGTAGATTTTGCAGGTGCTTGGCAGAGGTTGGTAGCACTCTGCCCTGTTGCCAGCTCTTCTGCTGGGTTGGGGTTGGCGAATACTACCCCCAGAACCTGGTTGGGGGTCTGCTGTAGAGAGGAGGGATCGCTTACCTCCTCCCCCTGGTATTCCTGCGGGGTAGGTTGGGGATCTGGACCGGCCGCCCAGCATCCCTGTAGGTCTGGTGCAGAGACCGCGGTCCCATCTGCACCATTGGGGTCAGGGCTGTTGTCTCCCTGTGGTTGGGGAGAAGGAATAGTTGTCTCCTCTCCCTGGAAGGTACACTGCTGCTTGGAAGGAAGGATGACACCTTTGGCTCCCTGTAACTCCTGCTGTAGCTGGGGACCTGGACCGGCTGCCCAGCCTCCCTGTAGGGCCGGTAGAGAAACCTCGGTCCCATCTCCACCTGCCATCTGTGGGTCTTCCAAGTACCACCAGTCTGTACTGTCTCTCCAACTGAAGGGTTGTGGGTCTGGATCTGCCACCCAGGACTCTGCTTGCAGGGTGGATTGGGGTGGAATGGAGCAGAGCATGCGTTGGTAGTCCTGCTCCAGTTCCCACTCCAGTCTGACCAGATGAATCAGGTCTGACCCCGGGTCATCCGCTTTGGGGAGACCCAGTAGGGCTTCCCTGGTGTCCTGGATTTCCCAGCGCCGAAACTCTGCTGGACATCCAAAGTCCCTTTCCTCAAAGGCCTCCCACAGCAAGCCCGGGCCACTATAGTCCTCACCTTCCGGCATATTGTAATCAGCCATCCAGTGACGGCGGCGTACCACTTTAGTGCCCGGTAAGCTTCACCCAGCCACAACTCCTTCCAAATCAGGTTCCACAGCTCCGTCACCCACTCATCCAGGGGTTGCTCTCCTAGGAAAGGTAACCACAGGGCAACGTATACCTGGAACCGCTGTTCTTCGCTGGGAAGGTTCTCTCTCCGCCTCCACTGCACATCCTCTAAGGCCTCATACCATATTTCCTTTTGAGTGAAATCTCTCCAGTCCAGTATGGCTTCCTCTGATACAGGCCCCTCCTGTTGGACCAAGTGTTGCTGCAACCTCCAGAGAAACACCTCCTCATATGGGGACGCTGCACGGGTGTTGGTTCGCTCCATACCGTTACCGGTGTCTCCGAGCTGCTTCTACTCACACTAGGATGCTATCCCACCGCTTGCCACCAATATAACGGAACAGGGCACCCCTGAGCGGGTACCTCCGTTGACAGATGCTCCTAAAGCTTCCCGAGGGCTCCAAGCACTCCACCAGGCACAGTAAGCACTTCAGACTCCACGAACCGCCGCAGCTTGGTTAGGGTCTTGGCATCTCCTACCCGCCCTGGACCTACGACAAGGCTCCAGGTTCCTGTGGGTGAACCTCTCTTTCCCCAGAGAGTGCAGCATGAACAAGCTCTTACACAAGCTCTTACAAGAGCTCAGTGATTATCCAAGGGAGTATGGAGGACATAGCAATCCCTTGCAGCAGATTCCCCAAATAAGAGACAGAACTCTAGATTGAGGTGAAGGAACTCTAGAACAACTTTATTGAACAAGACTTATATACAGAATTTGGAACATCCCCCCCCCAACAACCGCTTTCCTATTGGTCAATTGTAAAGTACCTGTGGTCCTTCTTCAGGTCCTCCTTAGCCATGCAAATGAGGACTTGAAAATGAGTCAGCAGGGATTGGTCCGATAGCTTGACCAGAAGGACTGCCATGTGCAATGAGACAGAAGCCCCCAGGGGGCAATCAATGTACACAATAGCCAGACACAGAACAATGGGAGGTCATTAGCACTTACAATGAGACAGGGCAATCCACATTCCCTCCCAATACACAAACAAAAGGAAAACCTTGCTGACATTGAAAGATATGCAATTTAGGAATTACAGATTTCATGGCAAATGGGAATAAATCTTAATATTTCTATATGGAGATATTGCTGGCAAATATGAAGCAATCCAAACCATTAATTATCTATCTTTAAATTCCAGTGACGGTGAATACTGTCACAATGTTTTTGGGGGTTTTTTGTTTGTTTTTCATGACTGAGTTGCTTTAAAGTAAACCTATGCTTTGCCCATGTGAGTTCACAGGGACACTGACACATTATCCATGCAAAGCAAAGTCACTGTGTCTTTTGTAAAGGGCCGCTGACCCAGTTATACTTGCCTCAGTGCCCCTTGAATGCTCCTGTCTCCATCGCAGCACAAAAATGTTTGCTGGATTGGACACTATAGTTAGTCCTAACGTCATGCCCCTAGGCCTTGTGAGAGTCATTGGACCGAACTAGTACTACTAGCTAGGCCCAAGCAAAGTAATAGGCAAGGAGATCACATGTTCCCCAGATGTGAAAGCCCTAGATATTGTCACTGCCTGCTAAGGATGGGTGAACGGTTCAGGCCAAGCATGAGTTTGGGCTGAACATTGGCTGTACACCTGTTCGACGAACACCAGAATTATCGGGGTGTTCGACAGTTTGTTTGGCCCGCCGAAAGACCACAATGCACTGCACCACCACACAGTGCATTTGAAGCCCTGATTGGCTGAAGCAATGAAGGCTTTGCCCAATCAGGGCACAGAGCACTGTCAGAGCCAGGCTGTAACAATAAATCCTTCAAGCACCCAGTGCTTTTACAAAACTGTCTGTACTGGGAAGAGGGATACTACTGAGAAGTCTGTACTGGGAAGGGGGGGGTGTGTATTGAGCTGTCTGTACTAGGGGGGTGACTCTTCTGAAGGGTCTGTGCTGGGCGATGACTGTCCTGAGGCATCTGTTCTGGGGGTGCAACTGTCGTAAGGGAGTCTGTACTGGAGAGGGGGGAGTGGTGACTGTTTTAAAGGGGTCTGTACTGTGGGCCGGGGTGACGGTTCTAAAGGGGTCTGTACTGTGCAGGGGGGGGGGTGATGGTTTTAAAGGGGTCTGTACTGGGGGATGTATTCAGAGGTCTTTATTTAAGGGGTTGTCTGTACTGAGGGGCCTGTGCTGGCATGCTGTATGGGGGGGGGCTCAGTCTGTATTGAGGAATCTGCACAGGGGACGGGTGTCTGTACTGAGGGGTCTGTGCTAGTGTGCTGTGTATGGGGGGGGGTTGTTCATTACTGAGGGGTCTGTGCTAGAATGTGTTAGGGAGTTTGTACAGGGAAGGGGTGAGCTGGGAGGGGGATTCAAAAAATGTTAAATAAGATCTGTACTGTGGGGTATATGGGCTGGGGGGAATGCATTCTGTGTATAGAAGTAGGTTCCAGTTCCAGTTTTATCTAACCACACCATTTATGCACCCCCCCCCCCCACACACACACACACACACACACTGTTAGCCCAATTTGCCCACATCCACAATTTTCCCTACTTGTCAAATAAATAATTGGCCCAGGTGCCAGATATCCTTGGTATGCCAGTGTCTGCTACTACCCTATAGCAGGGACTATATGTACCGTATGTCTGTTTTATGAACCCAGGCCTAATTTTTCAACTTGGGGGCAGCACCAAAACTGGAGAATTTCCTGTGTAATCAAGTTTGCCTATTGGATGAGTGCATCCATGCTAATACATATAGATTTACAGAAACATTTGGAATTTAGAAGTGTGCCTGATCTTTGCATATTAATTTCCCATTCGCACTGACATATTCAGAAGTACTTTACACTAGTCCCTAACCCAGAGAAGCTTACACTCTCAAACCTTCCAAACTGTGTCAAAGACACACACATAGACACACACAGTACAGCAAAGCCATTTAACCTACCGGTATGTGTTTGAGATGTAGGAGTAACTACAGGACCTGGAGGAAGCCCACACAAACATGGAAAAAACAAACTCCATGCATTTAGAATTTTATGTGTATTTTGTTACCCTTTATTATTTGCTCAGATTTAGTCACCTACCAAGCATATCCAAAAGCTGTTTTTTTACTAGAAAAAAATAGCTTGATTTAAAAATGGGAAAATCTGTGTGTGGGCTTTAGTGAAGGAAATTGCTGCCAGAATGGATGAGTCAGCAGACAGGCACCATTAACATGTGGGAACAGCACACTACATGCCCGCTCAACACTGGGAAAGTGGCATTTACATTAGCTATTTTGACCTATGCTCCTTTCACTTGACACGTACAGTTGCATTATTGTTTTACTAACTCAGGACTCACTGCTGAACAAAGAACTACTGATTCTAATCATTGATCTGTAAATGATGATAGCAACGATAGGATAAGAAAGGATCAGAATTATTTAGGAAGACAATACCAATGAGCAAAATGTCATCACAGAAGACAAGGGGGCACTCTTTACATCTAGAGGGAAAGAGATGTTGTCTCCAAATACGGAAAGGTTTCTTCACAGTAAGAGCTGTGAAAATGTTGAATAGACTCCCTTCAGAGATAGTTCTGGCAAGCTCAGTAGATTGCTTTAAAAAACAAGGCCTGGATTCTTTCCTAGGTGCACATAATATAAGTGGGTACTAATATTTATAGGTAAAGTTGATCCAGGGAATATCCGATTGCTTCTCGGGGGATCAGGAAGGAATTTTATTCCCTGCTGGAGCAAATTGGATCATGCTTTGCTGGGGTTTTTCTGGATCAACTGTGGTTATGATTGTGTATGTGGGATTGTATATAATGAAAAGAAATGGCTGCACTCAGATGTGGTCAAAATCCAGGTATATTGGACATCCCAATGTGGCAAAAAAGTGGCAAGTTAGACTCGTTTCACACACGTTTCATTAATGATTAAGCACACATCTTAGTGTGTAAAACGCGTCTACCTTGCCACTTTTTTGCCACATTGGGATGTCCAATATACCTGGATTTTGACCACATCTGAGTGCAGCCATTTCTTTTCATTATTGACTGTTCACGGAGGCGAGCCGGGGCGAGCACCGCGGTTGGTCATCAAGCTTCCCATTACCTTGAGCATTACCCATTTCCTTTGTGGGATTGTATAGTTGTGTTTTTTTTTTTTTTAATTGTTTGAGCTAGATGGACTTTTTTCAACCTGACTAACTATTTAACTATTTACCCACCGCAGCCAATCAGATATTATTATTCATGTTCAAAATTGCAGTAGCTTCAAAACAAATGGTTGCTATGAATTAGTACATTATCAATAGTCATAATTATAAAGCATGTTTACCATGCAAAACGAATCCAAAAATTTAGGATACATGTATTTGTAAATTGCTCTTTCTGGCCTCTCCTTTTAGAAATGCTAGTTACCTGGCTGTCACATGGACCCAGCTAGGACATTCTAGATCAGACGCTGTTACCTCATTCTAAATGAAAGCTGCATGCTCTTGCCTCTTGCTCATATTTTTTTTTTGGTGCTAGTAAACGATAATACCTGGTTAATCCAGACTGTGTCCCTCCTGGACAGAGTGAACAGACCATGCTAGCATGGCTGCCGATCCATGGTTCTGTGGTCCGTTTACGTTTTGTGTCATCATGTTCTCTTCCCGCTGTCTATACAGCCATGCTGTGCAAGATCACAGCATGCCTGTGTAGTTCCGTGGTATGTACAAAGCCACCCCTTTCATTTTGGATAATGCAAGGGAGGGTTAAAACCCCTGTCAGATTTTTTTTCACAATTTGTGTCCCATTGCGGAGATTTCCCTTCACTTCCTGTCCCATAGCCAAACAGGAAGTGAGAGGAAATCCCCTGAAAATGAAGGGAATATTGTGAATTGACTCACCTGTGTTTACAATCACTTTAATGCTTGCGACGCTGTACCCAAATAAGATTTATGTCCTTTTTTCCCCACAAATTAAGCTTTCTTTTGGTGGTATTTGATCACCTCTGTGGTTTTTATTTTTTGCGCTATAAACAAAAAAACCTGCGACAATTCTGCAAAAAAAAAAACAATATTTTTTACTTTCTGCTAGAAAACATTCACAATAAAAAAAAAATTAAAAAATCAATTTTTTTCATCATTTTAGGCCAATATGTATTCTGCTACATATTTTTGGTAAAAAAAATCCCAACAAGTGTATATTGATAGGTTTGCGCAAAAGTTATCACGTCCACAAACTAGGGGAAAGATTTATGAAATTTTTATTTATTTATTTATTTTGTTTACTATTAATGGCAGCGAACAGCAATTTTTAGCGGGACTGCGACATTGCAGTGGACAGATCGGTCACCTAACTGACACTTTTGAGGAGACCAGTGACATTACTACAGTAATCAGTGCTAACAATATGCGCTGTTACTGTACTAATGACATTGGCAGGGAAGGGGTTACCACCAGGGGCAATCAAAGGGTTAAATGCATGCCTAGGGGCAGTGTTGGGGTAGTTACTCAAAAAATGTAACTAGTTACTAGTTACTTCTGTAAAAAGTAATTACAGGCATACCCCGCTTTAAGTACACTCACTTTAAGTACACTCGCGAGTAAGGACACAGCTTGTTCAGCTTGGCATGACACTACTCCCGGTTTTTAAAATTGGCGTCTATAGGAAATCTTGGTCAGCTTGACATAGCACTGCTCCCAAACCATAAGTGACAGGGATACCAAGCTTAGGGAGCACCGAGAGGGGACCCAGGACTACAACATAATCCGTTTGTGGCTGGCCAGCTTGCCTAGGAAATCTACTATGTCATAGTCCTGGATCCCCTTAACATGCTCCCCAAGCTTGGTGTCCTTGTCAAATTGTTTGGGAGCAATGCCATGTCAAGCTGACCAAGATTTCCTATGGAGCTAGTGTATTTACATGCATTGAGAAATGAAAAAAGGTATTGCTTCACTTTAAGTACATTTTCGTTTTACATACATGCTCTGGTCCCATTGTGTACTTAAAAGTGGGGTATGCCTGTAAATTACTTTACTAGTTACTGCATTTGAAAAGTGGCAGGCGTCTTCTCCTCGGTCCTCCCGCCTCCTCAGAGTCCTCCGCAGCCCCCGCTCTCCTCGGTCCTCCCGCCTCCTTCAAATCCCCGGCCACACACGATCCCCCGCTCTCCTCGGTCCTCCCACCTTCTTCGAGTCCTCGGCCACACATGATCCCCCGCTCTCCTCGGTCCTCCCGCCTCCTCCGAGTCCTCCGCAGAATCATTCCTCTGACGAGGAGGGCAGAGCGGCAGAGCATAGGCTAGGCAGGCAGTGGGCAGTCCGACCGGCGCCCAGCCGGAACTTTATGTGCAGTGCAGCGGTTCATGATGCGACGCGGCGCATCTTCATGCATACCTACGTGCCCGAAAATGGAGAAAAAGTTCGCCTCCTAGGAAACTTTTTAAGGTAAAGCCCCTGGGAATAAAGCTGCCCTGATGATTGTATGATCACACGGCTTGAGTAACGCAGGAAAGCGCGTTACTCAAGCCGTGTAAAGTAATTTAGTTACCAATTTTACCAATGTAACTCGCTACATTATTACATTACCAAAAAAAGTAACGTAGTTACTGTAATCCGTTACATTGTAACTCGTTACCCCCAACACTGCCTAGGGGTGCTTTCTTACTGTGTAGGGGATATACTTACTGGATGAACACAGAGACCTGTGTTCCTAAATAGGAGGAATACGGATCCCTGTGATCATCACTGACAGAACAGCGGTCTGCTGTGTTTAATCGTCAGACCGCAGTTCTGTCTCCATGGGGAGCAATTGCCTCCAGCAGCACGTGGGTACCCCCACTATCTGCTACCTGAAACGACGTACAGGTACGTAATTTCGTGTAACAGAGCAACAGCAGTATAACTGCGACTGCTGATCGGCAAGTGATTAAGGTATAAAAATGTTTAGGCATTGACCCCTCACCCCACTTTAAAACTTGCCTGAGCCCTCATTTGATCCAGCGCTGTGCATGTCTGCAGCTCTTCTCTCTCCTCACTTTCCGGGTCACATTGGCTCTCAGTGCTGTCAATCAAAGCCAGTGACGAGGGACCGGGGGGCAGGGCTGACTCCCGCTGTCAGTGTCATTGGATGCAGCAGCGGGGCTTGGGAGCTAGAATGCATGAGTGTCCCCATGGGAAGCAGCTTCCCACGGGGGTACTGGACAGAAAGGAGGAGCCAGCAGCCCCCGCATGGGACCTGAGAAGGGAAGGTTCAGGTCCACTAGAGCAGGTAAGTAGAGAGATGTTTGTTATATGAAAAAAAAAATTCTTTACAACCACTTTAATAATGCTTACATTACTGGAGCAGGATCTGAGTGAAGCGGGTAGCTGATAGACAGAGAAGCGATGCAGGTCTTTGTCCCAGCTGTAGAGTCCCCAGATAGCAGAGCCAATTGTGGTATACCCAGGGCTTTTTTTCTCAGAGAATAGGTGCAGGAACTCCTCCCTTCTGAGTCACCTCTTAACTCTGTCCCCTACCCACCCCGAGCACCATTCCTTGGTTTCACCTCCTACCCACCTCCCAGTACCAGCCCTTTTAGAGAATTAACGATAACAAGAAAGGCAATATAATAGATCTAGAAACAATGGACACCCCAGCGACAATAGATCCACCCCTGCAACAATGGACTTCCAACATCCAGCATCAATAGACTCTCCAGCAGCATGAGGCCCCTCCCTCAACAGTAGATCCCTCCCAGCAATGATTGATTCCCTGCAACATGATACCCCACCAGCAACAACAGACTTCCCCAGCAACAATAGACCCTCTGCGCAAATAGATCCTCTCCAGCAGCAAATAGATCCCCTCCAGCAACACTAAATTCCCCAGTAGCCAGCATCAATAGACCATCCAGCAGCCAGCAACAAAGACCCCTCCCTCAACAATAAATCCCTCCCAGCAACAACTGACCCACCAGCAACAATAAATCCCTATGAGCAACAGAAGACCTCCCCAGCAACAATAGACCCCCATCCTCGGCAGCAATAGATTCCCTATCAGCCAGCATCAATAGACCCTCCAGCACACCCCAGCACCCCTTGCCATTACATACATTCAGTTCTGGAGGTGACGGAACTGCGTTCCCGCTGAAAAAAAGCCCTTGGTATACCTGTTCTTTCCCTTCTTGACAGGAACCTCTCCCTAGCGCTAAACACACTGTCCCTAACCAGTGGAAGTCCTGTCCTACTCTATCCCCGTCACAAGTTGCAGTGGGACAATACTATTTATTAGCATTTACTTCACTAAAGATGGCCATGGAGGACACCAGTCTTCAATCGGACAGCTGCCTCTCTGATAAAAGCTATGAAGGCTTCAGAGGAACAAAGTTCCTCTCATCCTTCATTCCCCTGTACAGCGGCAAGCAAAAGCACCACCTACAGACGGCAGGATAAACTGCACTTGCCTACACACTTTGGGGTTGATTTACTAAAACTGGAGAGTGCAAAATCTGGTGCAGCTCTGCATAGAAACCAATCAGCTTCCAGTTTTTTGTTTTTTTTTTGTTAAAGCTTACAGTGGTTGTAAAGGCACAAGGTTTTTTACCTTCTTGCATTCTATGCATGAAGTTAAAAAACCTTCTGTGTGTAGCAGTCCCCTTCCAAATTTACCTGAGCCCCCTCTCAATCCAGTGATGTCCATGAGAGCCTTGCCTCTATGGGGACTCTCGCTCCTGTTTGGCTTTTGGCAGCAGGAGCCATTGGATTGGAGGGGCGGGGCTAGGCACAGCTTCGTGTGTGAATGGACACACAGAGCCGAGGGTCAGGAACGCGCCTGCTTGGGTGCCCTCACAGCAAGCTGCTTGCTGTGGGGGCAACTTGTAGGAGGAAGGAGCGCCAGAGTGGGACCCAAAAAGAGGAGGATCCGGGCTGCTCTGTATAAATAAAAAAAACACTGCAGGTAAGTATAACATGTTTGGTATTTAAAAAAAATAATAATAACAAGGCTTTAATATCACTTTAAATGAACAAACTGAAATTTGAAGCTGATTGGCTACCATGCAGAGCTGCAACAGATTTTGCACCGTCTAATTTTAATAAATCAACCCCTTTATGTCTATCTTTAAAGTGATTCTAAAGGCGGAAGGTTTTTCCTAAATGCATTATATCCATTTAGATCAAAAACCTTCAGTGTGCAGCAGCCCCCCTTTGCCCCCCTAATATTTACCTGAGCCCCATCTCGATTCAGTGATGTGCATGAGTGCTTCAGCTGTCCGGGACTCTCCCTCCTGATTGCCTGAGACACAGCAGAAGCGCCATTGGCTCCTGTTGCTGGCAATCAAGTTCAGTTAGCCAATGAGGAGAGAGAGGGGGTGGGGCTGAACCGCGGCCCTGTGTCTGAATGGATACACAGAGCTACTGCTCAAGGGGCATTTAGCAGGAGGGAAGGGCCAGGGACCAAAGAAGAGGAGGATCTGGGCTCCTCTGTGCAAAACCACTGCACAGAGCAAGTAAGTAATAACATGTTTGTTATTTTTAAAGAAAAAAAAATGAGACTTTAGTATTACTAGTATTACTTTAACATCATTCATTAACATTTAAGATATGGTTATTGACAGCATTTTCTATTTTTCTAAAAGAGGCCTATAGAAAATTTGGGCTCCTAGAAAATATCAGTAGCAAGATCTTATAATAGCCACTAGCTTTCCACGATAGCCAGAAAACTAACAAAAGATCCAGACCAGAGACCATTAAAGCTATGTTTAATGAGGGCTTGGAACGATTCCCAGTGCCGGATGCAATTGCTGGAAAAAAACATTCCAGACCGGGGATGTAAATTCAGCAGCTGCCAAACATACACTAGTAACGAAAGGTATTGGCTCAGAGATGGAATGATGTCAGTCCAGGTGGGGCGATCGAGACCATATTCTTCAAATAAAATGAAACTGTTTGAAAGAACTAAAATCAACAACAACAATGTATTACGCAATCAGTTTAGCCACAGTTGTGAATCCGTAAAATACCTTACAGGCTATCCCACAGTCTGTATAATGAGTACACATGAAATTAGAAATTATATAAAACACAAATTTCTGGGTTTTAATAAATGAACCACCAATACCAACACCTTAAAGTTTCTACAGACATTAGAACCATCCTTATTTCTATAGGTCTTCTGCATGTTAGATGAGGCTGTTCAAGGAAATAATCGACTGGCCAAGATGGATTTTCCCATCTGACTGTGGTTGTTCTCCCCCTTGATAGGCTGGCTCCTAGTTCAATAACAGTTTTCTTTTTGGCAAGATACTGTCTAACCCTAGGTTCACACCTTTGCATGTGGCTGCGGAAATCACAGTGATTCCCGAACTCACAACCACCCACAATGAAAACACGCTGCTCTGTGAAAACACGCGGGGCTTGCATTCATTCTGAATGGCACCCCCATGCATGTAAACTCGCATTGTGGATGCTGAAACCACAGGGAAATTGCATGGTCAAAAAGATCATGGGATGTCCCTGCGGCTTAGGGTTGCCACGTCATCCAGGACACATATTAATTACACAGGTTCTGAGGCTGATATAATGCACATAAGGCCTCTTTCACACTATCTGTCCGTCGAACGGACTCCGTTTATCTCAGCGGGGGATCGATCCTCTGATTCCCCGCTGAGCAGCAGGATGACAGCTGTTCTACGCCCTGTGTGCGGAGACACAGCTGTCAGTTCCCCATACATCTCTATGGGGGAATCGGATGGGAACCGACCGTCGGTCCGTTCTCATCTGATCCGATCCGCTGGACGGATGGAAAATAGGGTTTCCATCCGTCCAGATTTGACTGATCGGATCGGATGTCAGTGGAGATGTCTCCACTGACATCCAATACACCATAGGGATGTATGGGGGGACCGTTCAGATCTGCCAAAAAAAAGGGACAGGCGGATCTAAACGGTCCGCCTGTGTGAAAGAGCCCTAAGGCACTAAAGCCCCGTACACACGTACTGATCGTCGGCCGAATGATCGGCCGTCTTTTGTCCAGGGCTGTCCTGAAAAGTGCAAAAGACTGCACACGAATTTTGTCGGCCAACAACAGCCGACTGCAGAAGTGATGTCATGTGATGGTTAACTTTCCGTGTGTTTTTTCTTCTCTGAGCATGCCCAGTCTTGCAAATCTGCTGATTGTCGGCCGAAATCTGTACTGACTGACGCACAATCGGCCGTTCTGTTGTCGGCCTACAAAAATTTTAATGCCTGCACGACAGATTCTGTTCGGCCGAAAATGCGATGTCGGCTGTCGGAAGAATCATACTAATAAGCCTACAATCGGCCGATCGGTGAGTAAGTGAGTTTAATTACCACCTTAATCAGGCTCAGAACCTGTGTAATTAATGTGTGTCCTGGTTTAATGGGATGAGTTGGCAACTCTAATGCAGTTGCGTTTTTGAAAAGGTGCATTCACCTTTTTTTTTGCGGAAACACAAGGCTGCCATGTCCGCGCAAAAGTGGCTCGCAAAAAAAGAAGGTATGAACCTAGTGTTAGGCTATTGCACATTTAAAGGCATACTTTTTTCTTTTCATGTTACAACACTGATGCTGCTCAGGTGGTGAAAATGAAGTTAAACTCTCCTAGCAGGCATATGAAAAGGACATTGTATGGTTACATAGTTATGGGCCATACACACTATAAGATTTTCTGAAGACTTTTTCCTTTAGACTTACCAAAACCATATAATATGAGGTCAAACCTAAACGCTTTCAATTTGTATGCATTCTGGCAGGCCCTTGCACTACATAGAAAAGGTAAATCTGAAGGAAAAAGTCTTCAGAAAATCTCAAAGTGTGTATGGCCCTTTAGTCTGGTTGAAAAAAAGACACAAGTCCATCTAGTTCAACCAATATAAGGGGAGGGGGGGGATTACATTAACAAAAAAAAATAAAAAATCATACAATCCCATATACACAATCCTATACCCACAGTTGATCCAGAGGAAGGCAAAAAAAAAACAGCAAAGCCTGATCCAATATGCTACAGCAGGGGAAAAAATTCCTTCCTGATCCCCCTAGAGGCAATTAGATATTCTCTGGATCAACTTTACCTATAAATGTTTGTATCCAAGTATATTATGTGCATTTAGGAAATAATTCAGGGCTTTTTTATGGTGCTCATAAATTTCTTCCAGCAGGAAGAATATGTAAAATCTTCTGCTGAAATCCTTGAAATCAATATAATTTGTCTGAATGGGATTTTTTGCAGGGCTATTGCGGTGTGGCACTACTGGCTTGCATGGTACGTACGCCTTTGTTGATCATTTTTGCAGCAGCTTGTATACAACCCTGTCTGGCTGCCTTTGCAGCCTACGAATTGTAGTTGGGGGCAGCGTGCTTGTACTACCCCCAAACAGCAAGTTTAGAAGGCCATATAGCAGTGAGGGCGAACCTTTTTGAGCCCATGCACCCAAACTACAACAGATGTACAAAGTGGTGTGTCAGAGGTTATGTGACTTTATCCGGAGGAGGGGTGAGGGAATTCTGCTCACCACACCATATGTCTGATCCCCAGTAGGAGATCACACATGGTCCGCTAAAGTAATGGCCCCTCTAGGAGTCCCCGCACCTCTCACCTGTGCACCTCACAGGAGGGTGAGGAGGGAGGAGGAGGAGGGAAAACCCTAGCTCTGTCCCTATCTGCAGTCCCCCTGCTCTGCCCCCTCTGTCCCAGTCTCTGTATGCAGGTAGTTCTGTGAGGGATCGTGCTTCTATGTCAGTCTCCATGTGCTCCCTGCTCTGTTCCTTCCAGCGGCTCCCTCACAGCCTGCAATTCTCACCCGTCCTCGTCTTCTGGGTCCCCCATCAGCCTGTTCTCCGGGCCTCATTATTGATGCTTTAGCGGAGAGGAGGCTTGGTGAGTCCAGGCTCTGGAGGGCACCAGGGGTGCTGCGCCCCCGATGCTCGCCTCTTTGGGGGTAAAGGAGGTGGGGAAGCTTTTTTCTCCCTTCCAAGCTCTTAGGCCTATGTGTTTACCTTCCCCGCAGAGACTGTGTGGCCACCCACTCACTCGCAATGTGCAGATTGATTCCCACACCTTGACCTCGTTGCTGTTTGCTGTTCTGGCCACCATGAACCTGGATCTCCCTCTACCTGTGATCCTTGGACTGCTCTTGTGCCCACAAAGGTTCTGCGTGCCAGCTGTGGTATGCGTGTAATAGGTTCGCCATCACTGCCCTATAGGAATGAACAGGAGTGCCAAGCCCATGAGCAGGCCAGGCTGGAAACATTGTAACAAGCAATTGCATGACCTAGTGAATGAGATCTCACTGGTTTAGAACATAAGGCCTGTACACAAAATCAGAAGTTAAATTTAGTCCGATGAACGATCTGCTGATTTTTGGATTGTTAGTATGGTGCTTTCGACAGCCGATTACAAATTTTTGGATGACAAAAATTGGATGTGCAGGCTATAAAATTTTTATTGTACTTGAACACATCATCCGAATTTCGTTTAATCAGTACACTTTTCATCCAAATAAAATCGTAAGAGCAAGACTACGCATGCTCGGAAACAAAAGAATACATACAAAATAATTCAACACATGACATGACTTCTGAAGTTGAATTCTGTCATTTGAGAATTTTCGGATGAAAGTAACCTCTTCACTTTCGATATGAGAATAGCTTGCAACAAAAAACGGACAAAAATTTGTCCAATAATCTGATTAGGGATGAGCTTTGAGTTCAAGTCGAACGTAAGTTCAACTCGAACATCGGGTGCTCGTGCATTCGCTGAACACACAAACAAACTTGGTCGTTCGCAGGAAATTTGCCCGCCATAATGCACTGCGCAATTGCAGTGCATTAAGTGCTTGTGATTGGCCAAAACATGCACCTTGACCTGTATGCTTTGGCCAATCCCAGCACAATATCCTGTCAGAGCCATGATTGGACAAAGGCAGGGTGCTTTTAGCCAATCATGGCTCAGAGGCTAAGTCCACGCCCCACACTATATAAGGCTGCTTACACGGTAGCCGTGTATAGTGTGTTAGAGGACGAGATAGGAGAGAGATTAGGCAGGTAGTTAGTGGATTGTGCGTTTTTATATATTAATAGATCAGCCAGTGTAGTGTGTGTGTGTGTGTATATATATATATATATATATATAATATATATAGTGTATATTTATTTATCAGCTATTGCAGGATATATCAGCTTGTGCAGTATATATATATATATATATATATATATATATTTCAGCTATTGCAGGATATATCAGATAGTGCAGTGTGTGTGTGTATATATGTATATATATATATATATATATATATATATATATCAGCTATTGGAGGATATATCAGTGCAGTATATATACATGTGTAGCGGTGTTAAATATGCCTAAGGATACTGTTTGACATCCGGGAAGGAACTAGGCTCCCTCTAGTGACAGCTGCATGGAATTTCCCGGGCCGTGACTTTCTTTCCGGGAAGCTGAAGAGACTACATCTCCCATGGTGCTTTGCAAGGACCAGGGTGCACGGCTACACCGCACGGCTTTATGAGGGAAGTTATTTAAAGGAAGGGAGGAGCCAAGCTCTGCCCTTCTGCGCTGGACTCCGAGGAACCAAGAAGCTAGAGCTGAGGACTGATGCTGGATATTAGGCCAAAGCCTCTAAGCCTGGAGTGACGACGTTGAACCGTTCCATCTCAAGCACGAGACAATCTCCCGGAGGTCCTATCGCTGTTTGCAGAGACCGGAGTTACCTACCAAAAAGACCTCACAGTTGCTCATGAGAAGACAGAGACTAAGATCGCAGTGGAGCGCGCGAAAGGGAAACTCCTGTTGGTGAGAGGGCACTTGCCCAAAAAGACTGACTTTATCTGCCAAGGAAGTAGCTTTACTTACAGATAGCGATAGCGTAACAGAAGGTGATATAGCCCGGGGTAGATTAGCCTACCACCTCAGGACATTCATAGACAGACAACAGCATCTATAAAGGAGCCGCCAGAGGCCTATCTCTCTCACAGAAGTACTGCTCAGTTACAAAGACACCCCGCGGTGACAACCAACAGTCTGCTGCTCTTTTTCTCTCCCTGGATCTTCATCCATAATGTGGAGTACAAATAAATCTGTGCACCAACATTGCTAGTGAAGATACCAAGAAGAAAGAAGAGAACTCTGGGGGAGGGACTCAGATAGGCCTACCTGTCTGGTACTGTGTCTAGCATTAATGAAGGAAGACTGTGGGGTATTTCTTTTATCTTTTTAAAGCTGATTTAAGTAACCTTTTAAGGAACCGTATTTCATTGTATCTCACTTGCTCAATTTGATACATAGTAAATTAAGCTTTGGTTAATTACAATCCTGTGTGTTGTTCCATTGTGTCACCCAGAGGGACTACCATAGAAGAAGGTAACAAGTCACTGTTGCATATTGATGTGTTGTATTCCAATCTGCATACCCATTTGGTAGTCCAGTCCGATTCTGGGTCAGTTGTGCCTGGGGGGGGGGGTTCGAGTCAATTCTGTGGGTTGTTAGGCAGGGTGTAGACCCAATAACATAAACAGCAGCTCCTGCGGGGGTGGTGCTACACGTGGGGGCTCGTCCGGGATTTCTGCAGTCCTGCAACAAAACCCTCTCAGCCACAGAATCCCCCCCAACGCGGAAATGGATCCTGCCGCTGCAGCCGAGTGGTGCAAGGAAGAGAATGTCACAGTGGAAAATGGCCTGGTGGTTGAAATCAAGGGAGAGGCCTGGACTGAAGAAAAGCTCCTCCCAGTTTTAAGGGCACTATCCACAGACAGGAAATTCTGGGTGATTGACATAAAGACCGACACCACCGTCCCACACACGTATGCACTGTGTGAGTGGAGGAAGGGGGTCCCTGCTTATTTTAATGGAACCAGTGTAAAAACCACTGACCAAACAGAACTTTTTCTAATACACCCAGGAGTTCCTACTGCAGGTCCCTCATCCACCACTCCTGGGGTATCCAGTCAAGAAAGGGCATTCAGAGTCACCACCTTTGTCGACCTTTAGCTCAGAACTGTGTGCTGTTCTCGGGGAGATCGTAGCAAAATGTAGTAAGGACTCCCCGAACTATCTGATGACTGGATATAGGAAGCTCCGGACATTCTCTGGGAAACAGCCTGTGCCTTCAGCAGAAGATGGGTTCGAGGAGTGGTTAGACACCGCCACTCAGGCTTTAGAAGAATGGGAGGTACCAGAACAACAGTTTAAGGGGACCTGCATTAGAGGCCGTACGTAATCTCAAGCTAAGCAAAAAGAACTGCACCGCACAGGACTATCTAGACATTCTACAAGATGTGTTTGGTCGGACGGAGAACGCGGCTGAACTTCTTTACCAGTTGGACCACTGTTATCAAGAAGAGGAAGAGAAGTTGTCCGAATTCATTAAACGCCTGGATAGGATTATCCACCAGATCCTGTTAAAGAAAGGGATAGACCCCCGGAAAGTAGATGAGACTCGTGCACAACAGGTTCTGAAAGGGGCCCAACCTTTAGATCCCATTGCCATACTGTTACAAACTCGTCAAGATGGTGACATTCTAGAATACCCCGACCTGATTCGAATGGTCAGAGAGGAAGAGGTCATGTTGGACAACAAAAAGAAAAGTCGGCAGTTTGACTCAACTGCCCGAATTAGAGTGATAAGTGTAGAAGAAGGTGACTCGCAAGTTGAACTCCTAAAGACCCAAGTGTCTCAGTTGATGGTGTCCATCCTGACTGGACAGGTATCCACTCTACCCAAGGGGAGTATATCGGAGAAGCCAGATGAACCTGCTAGCCTCAGCGCAGATCCAGAGCCAAGACCTGCAAGATTGTTAACTTGTTTCAACTGCGGGGGAGTCGGGCATGTTAGAGGAGTATGTCCCAGCCCAGGAAAGGTTGCCACGAAACCTCGCAAGCCAGCGGGAAACTTCAGAGGGCCCCAGTGAAGGAGTCAACCGGGTGTCCGCCAGTCTTAAGGGACTCCAGGAGGCTCACTGGTTCAGGGAAACGGAGTCAGGGGGTCCGGTCTAGATACAACACCCCTAGTTCTAGACTCCGGGTTACTGAGGGAAGGAAAATCAATGCACACCGGGTTCAGCGGGGGCCCTCTCAAAGGAAGAAAAAGGAGAAAAGGGCCTGGGTACAGAGAACTGAATCAGACCACAAGGCCACTTCAAGAGAGTTCCCGTCTAACTTGGTCGGGCCCTCCCCTGTGGTCTCAGTTCAGATAGAAGGAATTTACACAAGAGCCCTCCTTGACACAGGGGCCCAAGTGACTCTTCTGTATAGAGATTTCTATGATAAACACCTTACCCATCTACCTCTGCAGAAGTTGGAAGATCTGGAGATATGGGGTATCGGGACTCAGTTTTCCCTATGACGGGTATCTGCCAATCAAGTTGACCTTTGACCCATCAGTGGCTGGTGAAGCGGAAACCTTCGACACCCTAGCGGCGGTCTGTCCTCGTCCACCAGGGGCCAACAAAAGCTCTCTTATCGTAGGAACAAACACTGACCTGGTAAGGCGCCTCCTGACACAACTGGTCCAGGGACAGGATGCTCCAGCGCCAAGGATTCACCCCATGCTACGGCAGGTTTATCAACGATTAGTGTTGGAGCAAGAGACCCCCAAAGAAGGAGTTGGACGACTCTGGAAGTTGGACAGAGCGAAAAAGATCTTGCAGCCAGGAGAGGTGGCCTGTCTTAAGGCTTCTGTTAAACTCACATGGCAACAGCCGGGCCCTTTCATCATCTTTGAATCAGGTCCTGAGGAGAGGAAGAGAGGGATAGAAGTGATCCCTGAAGTGATCCCTTTGAAGGTGTTACAGAAAAACCGTGGAAGGGTTTTAGTGAGTGTCAGGAACACCTCCACTACACCGGTGAAGGTACCGGCCAGAGTGCTGCTGGGCCAAGTTAACCCTGCTACCCCAGTTGCCCCCATTGATTTTAAAGAGGAGGAAAGGGGCGAAGCCGTCATAGAGGAGCTCTGCTCTGGGAACGTTGCCCTCCCACCAGAGTGGGTGAAGAGGGCTAAGGCACAACTTGCTCGATGGCGAGGGATATTTTCTAAGGATGAGTTCGACGTGGGATGCGCCAAGAGTGCCACTCATAAGATCCGCCTGAGTGAGGCCAAACCCTTCCGAGAAAGAGTCCGGCGAGTTCCTTTAGGTGACCTAGAAGACCTACGTCAGCAGCTGGCGGAACTTAAGAGGACTGGAGTTATCCGAGAATCCAGGAGCCCCTATGCTTCTCCTATAGTGGTAGTCAGGAAGAAAAATGGGTCTTTGAGGCTTTGTATCGACTATCGAACATTGAACAGAAGGACCATCCCAGATCAGTATACCACTCCTCGAATTGAGGACGCCTTACAGAGCCTGTCAGGGGCGAAGTGGTTCAGTGTGATGGACTTAAAGAGTGGATACTATCAGATCCCCATGCACCCTGAAGACCGGGAGAAGACCGCATTCATAACCCCCGTGGGGTTCTTTGAGTTCAATCGCATGCCCCAGGGGTTATCAGGAGCCCCTGCTACTTTCCAGAGGCTGATGGAAAGGACCGTTGGAGATATGAATTTGATAGAGGTACTGGTATACTTAGACGATGTTATCGTATTTGGCAGGACTTTGGAAGAACATGAGGAAAGGTTGGAAAAAGGTCCTGAAAAGACTACATGAAGAAGGCTTGAAGCTCTCTCCTGAGAAGTGTCAGTTCTATCATTCCTCGTTCCATTACCTGGGCCATATCGTGTCCGCAGAAGGGGTAGCCACCGACCCGGCTAAGCTGGATGCTGTCGCCTCCTGGCCGAGACCCACAAATGTGACCGAACTCCGGTCGTTCTTGGGCTTTTGCTCCTATTACAGGAGGTTTGTGGAGGGGTTCGCCCAGATTGCCCGACCCCTAAATGAGCTCCTAAAGAACGAAGAAGATGATGTCCCTGAGTTGGTAAAGCCGGCGAAGTCTACCATGGGACCCCGGAAAGCTAAGGAATCCATCCAGGATCAGTGGACCCCGGAATGTGAAGGGGCCTTTGCTCAGCTGAAAAGGACTCTAACCACTGCCCCTGTGTTGGCCTATGCGGACCCCACGAAACCATATGAACTGCATGTCGATGCCAGCCGAGATGGGCTGGGGGGGTACTCTACCAGGAGCATGAGGGTCATCTGCGACCTGTCGCCTATGTGAGCAGAAGTCTACTACCTGCTGAAAGGAATTACCCTACCCACAAACTTGAATTCTTGGCCTTGAAGTGGGCAGTGGTTGACAAACTGAAAGACTACCTGTACGGAGCTGAATTCATTGTCAAGACGGATAACAATCCCCTCACCTATCTGTTGACTACGGCCAAGCTGGATGCAACAGGACACAGATGGTTGGCTGCCCTCTCTAGCTTCAATTTTAGCCTGAAGTATCGGCCAGGAATCGGAAACAGGGATGCAGATGCCCTATCCAGAAGGTTGCATGCTCCACAGGAACCTGAGGAAGAATGGACTCACTTGGCTCCAGAAGGGGTGCGTGCCCTATATCAGGGAACTGAATTTCGATCCAGAGGAGGGTCAAGAGCAGAAGAGATTGGGGTTTCGGCTGTCGGAGTACCCAAATACTATTGCAGGGTGACCCAGGTTGAAGTGGAAGATTTGCCCCGGCTGTCAAAAATGGACTTGCGGAAGGAGCAGTTGGAAGACCCTTTGGGAAAACTTTTTTTGGAAGCCTTGGAGATCCAGCGCCCTGAGTTGCTTCTAACCGACTCCCCTCAGGGGGCCCGTCTGTTACATAGAGAGTGGACCCGGTTACAGACTAGAGACGGAGTGGCCTACCGGAGAGGTCCATCTGAAGTTCTGGAAGAGAAGTGGCAACTGTTCCTACCAGCTAAATACAGAGAGGGAGTTCTGGCCGCTCTTCATGATAATCATGGCCATCTGGGGCCTGAAAGAACCTTCCAGCTTGTCAGGGATAGGTTCTATTGGCCTTGTATGAGGGCCGAAGTTGAAGGATACTGTCATTCTTGTGTCCGATGTATACAAAGGAAGACTCTGCCACGTCAAGCTGCCCCAATGGGCCATCTGCAAAGCCAGGGACCCATGGAACTGGTGTGCATTGATTTCCTTTGCTTAGAGCCTGATCTGAGTGGCCAAGGGAATGTCCTTGTGGTAACAGACCATTTTACCAGATACGCTCAAGCATTCCCAACAAGGGATCAGAAGGCCTCAACGGTAGCCAAAGTTCTTGTAGAGAAGTTCTTTGTACACTATGGGCTACCACAACGCCTCCATTCAGATCAGGGAAGGGACTTCGAAAGCAGACTGATCAAGAGACTGTTAGATGTGTTAGGCATTCAAAAGACTAGAACCACTCCCTACCATCCACAAGGGGATGCCCAGCCTGAACGATTTAACAGGACTCTTTTGGATATGTTGGGAACTTTGAGCTCAGAGAAGAAACAGCATTGGGGCAAGCATGTAGCTGCCATTGTGCATGCCTACAACAGTACTGTCAGTGATGCTACTGGATATTCCCCTTATCGTCTAATGTTTGGAAGGGAGGCTCGGTTGCCAGTGGATTTGGCCTTTGGCATTTCGCCTGATCATACCTCTTCAGCATCGCACAGAGGATATGTGGACCGACTGCGGAAGAGTCTGAAATTGGCCTATGACAAGGCTCAGGCCACATCTGATCAACGTGGACTGAGGAATAAGAGAAATTTCGACTTGAAAGTTCGGATCCATGACTTGCAACCAGGAGACAGAGTTTTGTTGAGGAACTTGGGTGTCCCGGGAAAACACAAGTTGGCAGACCGCTGGAAGTCCCAACCTTATGTTATCTGCAAGCAACTGTCAAACCTTCCTGTGTACCAAATTCGGCCTGAAGGAGGTGTGGGTCCATTGAAGACTTGGCATAGGAATCATTTACTGCCTCTCTCTGAAGCAGTTCGTATGCCTCCTGTGGAAGATTTGTCAGAGGCTCCTTCAACTTCTCGCTGGTCCAGACCAGTCACCAGATCTCAGACGACGCTCCCAGATGTGAGGGAGGGAAATTCTCCATCTGAAGATCTGGAAGATGAAGAGGAGGTACCCGACTGGTTGTGGTCACCTCAGTTACCAGAACTTACACCTGCCTCACTGTCTTCATCCGACTTGGCTGACAGAGGAACCCTTCGGCCAGAAGCCCCCGAATTCATACCCTTTCACATGCTTCCAGAAGAAGTAGCTGAGGAGGAGGTTGCACCTTTCTCTGAAGAAGAACTGACCGCTCTTGAACCATCAGATTCCTCTGTGTTGGAACATGAGGAGGCGGACATTGAAGAATCCTCAGAAGTGCCTGGTCCTAGTACCTCTGAGAGTATGCCTCCACAGGAACAGAGGGAAAGGAGAGTCATTCCCCCACCTAAGAGACTGACCTATGATCAATTGGGTGAATGTTCGGAAGAAGCTGTCTTTACCTCAAAAAGATCTCCTGACCAGCCTAGCTCTTCCACCGTAGATTTGGTGGGGGACAACCCTAGCTCACCCCCAGGCACATCTGTACAAGCCACCCAAGTGTCGGGGGTCTGTGACCAGACTTGTCTCCCCTCCCCCGACAATTGGTGGGAGGTTCCTTTGTCGAACCTGTGTTGTAATATGCAGTTGTTGAGTTTGGCTTCTGCTCATGAGAAGACAGATAAATCCCCGTTAGGCATATGTTAATGTTTTTTTTTTATTGTACAATGCCAACCTATGCACTAGGGTACATACTGTTGACCTCTTTGGGGACCAAAGTTTCTCAAGTGGGGGGAGTGTGTAGCGGTGTTAAATATGCCTAAGGATACTGTTTGACATCCGGGAAGGAACTAGGCTCCCTCTAGTGACAGCTGCATGGAATTTCCCAGGCTGTGACTTTCTTTCCGGGAAGCTGAAGAGACTACATCTCCCATGGTGCTTTGCAAGGACCAGGGTGCACAGCTACACGGCACGGCTTTATGTGGGAAGTTATTTAAAGGAAGGGAGGAGCCAAGCTCGGCCCTTCTGCGCTGGACTCTGAGGAACCAAGAAGCTAGAGCTGAGGACTGATGCTGGATATTAGGCCAAAGCCTCTAAGCCTGGAGTGACGACGTTGAACCGTTCCATCTCAAGCACGAGACAATCTCCCGGAGGTCCTATCGCTGTTTGCAGAGACCGGAGTTACCTACCAAAAAGACCTCACAGTTGCTCATGAGAAGACAGAGACTAAGATCGCAGTGGAGCACGCGAAAGGGAAACTCCTGTTGGTGAGAGGGCACTTGCCCAAAAAGACTGACTTTATCTGCCAAGGAAGTAGCTTTACTTACAGATAGCGATAGCGTAACAGAAGGTGATATACCCCGGGGTAGATTAGCCTACCACCTCAGGACATTCATAGACAGACAACAGCATCTATAAAGGAGCCGCCAGAGGCCTATCTCTCTCACAGAAGTACTGCTCAGTTACACAGACACCCCGCAGTGACAACCAACAGTCTGCTGCTCTTTTTCTCTCCCTGGATCTTCATCCATAATGTGGAGTACAAATAAATCTGTGCACCAACATTGCTAGTGAAGATACCAAGAAGAAAGAAGAGAGGGAGGGGGAGGGACTCAGATAGGCCTACCTGTCTGGTACTGTGTCTAGCATTAATGAAGGAAGAATGTGGGGTATTTCTTTTATCTTTTTAAAGCTGATTTAAGTAACCTTTTAAGGAACCGTATTTCATTGTATCTCACTTGCTCAATTTGATACATAGTAAATTAAGCTTTGGTTAATTACAATCCTGTGTGTTGTTCCATTGTGTCACCCAGAGGGACTACCATAGAAGAAGGTAACAAGTCACTGTTGCATATTGATGTGTTGTATTCCAATCTGCATACCCATTTGGTAGTCCAGTCCGATTCTGGGTCAGTTGTGCCTGGGGGGGGGGGGGGGTTCGAGTCAATTCTGTGGGTTGTTAGGCAGGGTGTAGACCCAATAACATAAACAGCAGCTCCTGCGGGGTGGTGCTACACATATATCAACTATTGCAGGATATATCAGATAGTGTAGTATATATACATATATCAGCTATTGCAGGATATACGTATATCAACCAGTGCAGTATATATATATCAGCCAAGTCCAGTTTATACACCTGCCAGTGCAGTATACAGTATATATAAATATATCAGCCATTGCAGTGTATATATCAGCCATTGCAGTGTAGTGTAGGGCTGATTCTTATGTTACACAGTGTACTGCAGTCAGTTTAGTGCTGTGCTGTGATTGTAGCTGTGCTGTGGGGCCACTGAAGTGCATTGTATATTTGTAGCAATATTTCCAGGCCTGGGGCCTGAGGTGGGTCTGCCATCAGTACCGGTAACACTTCCAACACATTTAAGTTGCGAACCCAGGTGTGAGAACTGAGACAATGACCATTCTGGCATCTTTGGTTTGTTTGGTTTTATTGTATTTAGGGGATGGGAGAAGGGAATGAGTGGGATACTCCTCTGGCTCATCTAGGCTTAACTGGGACTTTGTACAAAAATGCTCACTAATGCTGTCTTGGTGCCAGCTGAATGCCGACCAGCGCTTCCTGATGCTTCAAATGCTGCTTGAATAAATTAGTGCTGGAACCTCGACTTTAACTTGGATTGTTAGCTCAGAAGCTCCAGGACTGTAGAACTTTTGACTCCTGATACTTGGCATAACTCAAAAGTCACTTAACAGCTCCCTCTAACCCTTCACTGGCTGAGGTAGCTCCTTGTCACTACTTGTGCGGCTGCAACTCTCAACTTTGTACACTTTACACTGTACACTTACTCTTCAGGGCCCAAACTGCAGTTACCCCCTCTAAAACTTCAGGGTCCTCTGACTAGGCACCCCCTTTAACAGTTAGCTGGCTCCTGAATCCCTTGAACCTTGCGCCGGAGTGGTCCCCTCTGACACTAGGCAGACCACCAGGGACAGTCCACAGTACTCACGACCTTTGTAGGCTTTCCTGGAACTGGACCCCTCTCTCTCCGCTGGTTTTCGGCACACCGGATCCCCTCTGCAGCTCAGCTCCACACTCTTTGGATTCCCAGGCCGCAACCCGGAACACCTGCTTCCTCTGACAAGAGGAGGGACAGCCGTACTCTGCCTCCTGGGACTCTGTTTCCCGTCAAAGACGCTGCATCATGCGTTCCTTCAGAACTTATACCCACTCCCAGAATCCTCTGCGGCAGAATCTGCCTTCTGGGGTAGATACAGGCCTGAGTGTGTCTCTGGTTGGGTTTCCTCCACTGTCTAATGAGAATCCCCTCTTGGAGCCAGTGGGGAAACTCCCCTCTCAGAGACATGACAGCCAGCTGAAATCATGGACCTGCTGTTAGGCAGCCAAGGCCCACTATACTTTTACCTAGCACCTACCTGTAGGGTGCTACATTTTTTTTTTCGCAGCATCAGGTTATGTTGCTGCAATATTAGTTCTCCCCCTTCTTTGTTGCAGGTGCTATTTCGTCCTTCTGCATCAGTAGCAATTTTTTCTTTTGTTTTTTGTTTTTTTGCGCAGCAGCACTAATAATATTAATGGCATAATTGCTGTACCCACTTGTGCATCTCAGACGCTATTCCTTCTGCTCCAGACATGGGTGTTTTTGTTGGTAGCGCACCAGCACTAATATTATTAGGGGAATATTTGCTGTACCCCCTTGTGAATCTCAGACTCTATTCCTCCAGCTCCAGAAGTAAGTGTTTTTTTTTTGGATGGCGAAACAGCACTAATAATATTTGGGGCATAATTGCTGTACCTGCTTCTGGATCTCAGATGCTATTCCTTCTGCTCCAGACATGGGTGTTTTTGTTGGTAGAAAACCAGCACTAATATTATTAAGGGCATAATTGCTGTACCCCCTTGTGCATCTCAGACGCTATTCCTCCAGCTCCAGAAGTAGGTGTTTTTTTTTTTTTTGGTGGCGAACCAGCACTAATAATATTAGGGGCATAATTGCTGTACCTCCTTGTGGATCTCAGACGCTATTCCTTCTGCTCCAGACATGGGTATTTTTGTTGCTGGCGCACCAGCGCTAATAATATTAGAGGCATAATTGCTTTACCCCCTTGTGCATCCCAGACGCTATTTCTTCTGCTTCAGATGTTTTTGTTGGTGGCGCACCAGCACTAATATTATTAAGGGCATAATTGCCTTGTGCATCTCAGACCCTATTTCTTTAGCTCCAGAAGTGGGTGTTTTTGTTGGAGGCGCAGCAGAACTAATAATATTAAGGGCACAATTGCTGTACCCCCTTGTGCATCTCAGACGCTATTCCTTCTGCCTCAGCAGGGGTTTTCTTTTTTTTTTGCTTTATTAATTTTTAATAAAAAATATATAATAAAACGGTTTATAGTGCACCAAGCACAAAAGTATTGCACCCAAGCACCATATTCCTTTCCACATTCTATACAAAAAAGTTATAAAAATCTCCCCCAAAAAATAAAACACAATAATAAAACAGTTTATAGTGCACCAAGCACAAAATTATTGCACCCAAGCATCATATTTCCATCCCACATTCTAAAATAAACAGTTATAAACCCCCCAAAAAATCCACATCATGTCCAAAAGGCCAACAAGGAGAGGCAGATGCTCACAGGCCACTAAAAGAGGGCACAGTGAAAAGTGGTGGCCACGGACATGGTGCATCCTCTGCAGGCCGGGCACGCTTGTGCAGCATCCCACTCGGACACGTGGGAACTGCAAATGTATTACTTTTTTGTCATTGCTGTATTGCATGTTCATAGGCTGGTCAAGTGTGCTTCATACTTCCCACCACTAGATGGGGATAGCACCACTCTGGGATATCTATCCTAGCTCAGGCCCTATCTGTGGTCATTTGCTGGGTGGGGTATTGAGCAACAACATGCATAAGAGTTGGTGGAGTGGATAACTAAGACGTTCTCCACAGGCTCCTTGTCTACAGCTACTCCTTCCGTAGCCTCACCATCATGCACAGAGGAGTCACCTGAATTATTTGATCATGGTGTCAGTTACATGATGCTGGAGGATGCGCAGCAATGTGAATGCTCTGATGTTGGTTCCCAGGTTAAGGAAGGGAATAACTTGAGCCTGGAGAGAGGGGGTGACAATGACCACCAAGAAACTAGCTGTCATGTTGCCACAGCTGCAGCATAATGCCAAGTTTACTCTAGTGACGAGGAGGAAGGGGATGATGAGGTCACTGACTGTACTTGGGTGCCTGAGAGAATAGAGGAGGAAAGTGAGGGGAGGAGGAAGAGGTGCCACAACTTCAACAAGGCAGGATGTGCTCCAAGGGCCACCTTAAGGGCAGCCACCCTATTGCATCACATCACAGAGCTCCACAGGTGCAGGGCATTGCTAACTCCCCGCTGACTTCCAAAAGTTAATTGGTGTGGGCTTTTTTTCAACACATGTGCAGCAGACCACAACGTTGCTGTTTGCAATCTCTGCCTGAAGGGTATCAAGCGTAGCCAGAACACCAGTCACTTGGGCACCACATGCTTGACAAGACATATGACAACCTGCCATGCAGTCCGTTGGCAACAGCACCTGAAAGATCAACATCACAAAAAAAAAACATACTTCACCTTGCTCCTCATCTGAGATCTCTGCCCCCTACTATACATCATGTCTTCTCAAAAACCTGCACTGAGAGGGATGATGGTATAGCATTGAGTGCCACAGATACTTGCACACAATCTGCTAGCAGTGCACCACCTGTTGATTTGACCAGCAGGCAAATTTTGCTACCCAAGTTGCTGAACCATAAAAACAAAATACTGTCCCAGCCATCCACATGCTCAGCGTCTAAATGCTATCTTGGCCAAATTGCTAGCACTACAACTGCTGCCTTTTCATCTGGTAGATTCTGCCCCCTTTCGTGAATTTGCGGAATGTGCTGTACCACAGTGGCAGGTTCCATAAAGGCATTTCTTTTCACGTAAGGCCATTTCAGCTTGCTACCATTATGTGGAAGGTAATGTTATGGCCTTTTTGGACAGAGCAGTCAGCAGCAAAGTTCACATTACTGCTGACTTTTGGTCCAGCAGCCACGGGCAGGGAAGTTATATTTCTTTCATGGCGCACTGCGTAACTCTGCTGGCAGCTGAGAAGGATGCAGGACAGGATTCAGTTCTGGAGCTTATTCTGCCACCACGCCTCCAAAAAGCTGGTGCTGATTCTGCCACATCTGTCTACTCCACCCCCTCCTCTTCTTCTTCCTCTATGTCCTCTTCTGCTGAATTCTCCTCTGAACCAACAGCGCTCCCTAAGCGTTCAAGGGGCTACGCAAGTGTAATGTTCTGGTACCTTTGGGTACCCTAATTACTCTTTCATAAGTGTATGCGCCCCACCATTCTCTTTTGGTAAGGTGCGCATACACCTTTAAGACTGATGCTGTCATCACTGAGCGCCGGACTGATGGCTATTTAGATCGCCGGCTCTCACTCACGTGTGTTCGTTCAAACTGCTTTGTGCCTTGATGCTAACCTGTCTTGAAGCTCTCATGCTTGCAAGCTTACCTCGCTGTCGGAACCACGCTGCGCTGATCCCTGTATCCCGCTACCGGATCCTCCGCTCTTGCCGAACCTCTCCTCTGCTACATTGCTATTAGTGATAAGTACCCCGTAGGGGAAACCTCTATAACTTTCATACTAAAGCTTACACTATCTAGCTCTGCATACTAAGGACTATTACTACATCTGCATTATCTAAGATTGCTAGCTCTTGAGCCTACTACCACCTGTTCTTGCACTGGGTTGATCTCTCTTGTATGTCCACCTGCTACTCTGTCATCTGCTACCATACATGATTGCTAAACCTATCTGCATCTCATCTGCTACTATCTTACTTTCAAGAACATTTCCTTTCAAGTGTCTGTCATCTACCATCTCTACCCAACCTGTCTCTTCAGCCTATCATCACTGTGTTACTATATACATAAGCCACTCTAGGAAACATCTTATTGAGTGTGTGTATTTACTTGCTGAAATGAGATCCTCCACACATGATGAGTCATTGAGAGTTGGGAATGGTGTCTCAGCGTTTCTCTACATGACTACTGAAGTGGATTATTTCTGCAGCTGAAAATCCACATCATACATAAAACGCAGGAGCGTTACAGCAAGCAGTCCAGCTAAAAGATGAAATGCAGTGCTTCATGGGCCTGTCTAGGGGACAGGAGCCACACCGGGCCAGAGACTCTGTCAGCTCTGCAGGGGCAGGCTGAGAGGTGGTTAACGCCATGGCAGCTTGAGCCAGGAATGGTTGTATGTGACAATTGTACCAACCTTCTCTCTGCCCTCTGACAGGGACACTTGACACATGTTCCATGCTTGGCACATGTTCTGAATCTGGTGGTGCAGCATTTCTTGAACAGGTACCCGGGCTTACAAGATATTCTGAGGCAGGCCAGAAAAGTCTGTGGCCATTTCCGGCTTTCATACAATGCCAGTGCTTGGCTATCTGGCATTCAACAGGAATTCAACCTGCCCACCAACCCCCTCATTTGTGACATGCCCACCAGGTGGAACTCAACATTGGCAATGCTGCAGCGGCTGCACACGCAGCAGAGGGCCATCACTGAGTACCTGTGTGAGTATGGCACAAGGACAGGCTCAGGGGAGCTTGGCTGCTGATAAAGGATGCATGCACTGTCCTGTCACCATTTGAGCCAGGACGATGCATGCATCAGTGACACTATCCCTCTAGTCTTCCTGCTGGAGCATACTTCATTGAATCATGGACAGGGCACTTGAGGCAGAACAGCAGGAGGAAGAGGAGGACTTCCTTTCCTCACAAGGCCCCCTTTATGCAGATATCATTCGTGCAGGGCTACAAAACACACAGGAGAAAGGGAAGGAGGAGGATTGTGGGAGCATGGATGTAGAAGATAACATACAAAAGTCTTCAAGGGATGGTTGTCATTCCCCAGAAACCGCAGGAGTTGTACACGACTGGGGAGAGGTTGCTCCTGATAATGTCATCCTTAGTGACCCAGAGGACGGAATCGCATGCCTCCTCAAACTTACACTGCATGGGCTCCTTGATTCTGCAAAGCCTGCAAAAGGACCAGAGGATTCATGGTATCAAGGGGAGGTGTGACATGAGTCACTTTGGCTGGGGGGCTTGTGAAACCCAGATTGCTTTGGGGAGGTTGGGAGACTACTTGTCCAGCTTCCCCAGCCCCTCTAATGTGTAAGACACCATGTCTATTAGGGGCACAGGGTGACCAAGAACCCCTGTCGGGTCTGCACTAATCAGACTCGCTGTACAACCACACTGGACTCAGCCTTTCGTGTTACCCTAGTTATCCTGGGTTCTATATGTGTGGTTTGTGTTGGGGGAGTGAGGCGCTCTTTCACTTAGGATTGTAATATTTCTGAACAGTGTCCCTCAGGAAATATATAAAGATATATTGCAGATTGCTAGGATATTGCATAAAGTGTTTTCATAGACCCTTGCTAGTGGGGTGGGGGTTTGTTATTGTTGAATACCTGCATTCTATTGTTCTATTGTTTATGTCTGCCTTGAGTAAGCTTATTATGGGATGTGTATTTTTGTGTGGATTGACTAAGGGGGAGGGGTTGTCAGAGTGTATATCTCCTTCTGCTTTGTGTTTCAATAAACAGTTTGATTCTGGTTTCACTCCAAAACTTGTACTGTCGAATTCTTGTGGTAACTACAGCCAGATTCACGGATCTCCAGTTCCAGAGCTTAGGAAGCAGGTTCTTGGCGGAGATACCCAGTCAGGGTGTCTGGATTCCGTCCCAGGAGGGATTATTACTGGTTGGCAACCCTTCTAGTTCCACTTAACACGGGTAAAGTTGCAGAGCTCATCCTGCCTTCACAGAGGAAGCAGAGGATGAAACATCTTGGAAAGCTTTGAAGAAAAATTTGTGTAACACCTTTTTAAACACTGGGAGGTTAACGTTCTCTGGGCGTGTTTCTGAGGCATCGTTCAGCCAAAGGAGGAGAGGTGGAGATGGCAGCCTGATGACTGATGCCTTTAAACAATTCTTTAGTCCTCAGCACCCGGGGCTGTCAGGTTTAAGCAACCACCAGCGTCTCCCAGGGTTACTGGTTCTTGAGGATGGACCACTGGCCAGAACTTGCTCAATATGCAATCGAGCTACTGTCCTGCTTCCAGCGTGCTTTCCAAATGGACATTCAGTGCTGCTGGAGGTTTTGTGACGGATAAAAGCGTGCGTCTGTCCACAGACTCTGTTGACCAGCTGACATTTATCAAAGTGAATCAGTCCTGGATAAACTGCAGCTATCAAGCCCCTGATGCTGATGTAAGTGTTTGAATTTGCTAGGGGTCTGGCATCCCTTGAAGACTGCCTATGCTGCCTATCCTATTCCTGAATCTTGATTATGCTAGCTTCCAACAATGTTTCGGTTTAGGGCACCAACAACACCCAAGGCCCAATTTTTCTGCACCTGTATGACAAGTACATTCAATTTAAATTTTGTATCGAATTTTTAACATCAGGGCCCGTTCCTGCGCCCAGCATAAGTTACTACGAGGGGTTGCGGTGTTCAGGCACCACCAACAACCAAGGCCCAATTTTTTTGCACCTGTATGACAAGTACTTGCGATTTGAAATTTGTATCACATTTTTAACAGCAGGGCCCCCTGTGCCCAGCAAGAGTAACTGCGAGGGGTTGCAGTGTTCAGACACCACCAACAACCAAGCCCCAATTTTTCAGCACCTGTATAACAAGTACATGCAATTTGAATTTATATCGAATTTTTAACAGCAGGGCCCATTCCTGTACCCAGCAAGAGTAACTGCAAGGGGTTGCAGTGTTCAGGCAACACTAACAACCAAGTCCCAATTTTTCTGCACCTGTATGACAAGTACATATATTGCCCGGAGCCGACAGTACATTACAGCCGCGAGCAAGTTTAAATGACCTTTTGTTCCTTTACAAATGTCAGTATTGCTGCAGCAGGCTACATACACCGTACAAATGCGCCACTTTACAGGCACATAAAGGGGACCCCTCTAGCACGATTTTGAAAGGAATTTTTCATTTTTATTGTTTCATTTAAGCATCAATAAAATCACTGCTCCTGTAAAAACAATTGTTTTTAAACATTTTTTTTGCATTGGTACATGTCCCCCAAGGCAGTACCCAGACCCCTATACACTTTTTTTGGGCAATAACTTCCATTTATGCCTTTAAAATGAGGACTTTTGATTTTCAGATTTGAGTCCACTAGACTTTAATGGAGTTTGAATGTTCGAAAAAACCTTTCCCCCGTTTGCGGTGTTCTGGTACGAACCGAACAGGGGGGTGTTTTGCCCATCCCTAAATCTGATAATGTGTACAAGGTTTTAGAGGGGTTGCTGGTGGCAGGGCGGACTACAATGTATTGTAAGTGTAGCTGAACTAATGTTGCAGTTATACTTTAAAGCTGTATTAAATCCAAAACCAAAAATGTACTAAATTGCAGCTTACTATTAATATATGGTGGCTGCATTTGTTTCTTTTTTAGCCTTTTTTTCTCTCTCTGTTTTCACCTGGTGATCTGGCCAGTAAAACCCCTTGGTGCCTACACTCTGGATGAAGGAGCAACAGAGACAGAATAGCAGCACTGTCAGTCTAGGGAGACAAGAGAGTTAGAGGTACTAGCAGATTTAAATACACTAACAAATTGAAGCCAAACTCCAGCTAACAGTTTATAATAAATTTCATCAACAAGGGTTTTCCATTGGGGATAAAGGTTCTACATAAATAAATAAAACTTGATCACTGTAAGCATCCCTGTCAGTGGTAAATGGTTTGTTTCAACCATTTAAGTTCTAAATTATAAATTATAAAAAACAAAACCACCACATCTAAGAATTGGTGAGATGCAACCTAATAGGCTTTACTACTGCTTTAAGGGATTAAGGAAAGAAGCCAGGTAAAAATAAAATTGTGCTTATTTCAACAACATTGAATAAGCACAGTATCATTGTGTGAAACGCATCAACCATCTGTATCTGCTATCGCCTGTTGTGTGTCACTTTTCTATTTCAATAAATGGACTCAGGCTTTGGCATGGTGTGCAGCCATTTCTTTCTTTGAATCACATTGCGGAGACAGACAATGAATACTAAGAGGCTATGTAATTGCGCAAAAGTCACAGAAAATGCCCGTGAGGAATGTTGCATTCCCCAACATACATTTTAAGAAGAAAAAGCCTTAAAGCGGTATTAAACCCCAAAACAAAATCGGATGTTATGTTCACATATGATTAAAATTTATAGCCTATTCCTTTAGCATATTGTCGCCTAAAAAGTCGGAATCAGGGGATCAGTTATCCCGACTGGGCGCCATATGACATCCAGCAGGATAAGCCACTTGTGCGCGCCCCCTGGGGCACGCAGAGTGATGATCGGTGGTGCAGTGTGTGGCTTTGACACACCATATATTGGTAAAGAGCCTATGACGTAGGCTCTTTACCATGTGATCAGCTGTGACCAATCCCAGCTGACAGGGCACGATCTGCGCCAATAATAAGCACATTGATTATCAGCACAGCCCCCATCAGAGGTGCACACAACAGACTCTAATCAGTGCCCATGAGATTCCAATCAGTGCCCATCACAGATGCCAATCAGTGCCATCAGTAATACTTGTCAGTGTCTATCACATATGCCAATCAGTGCCCATCAGTGATGCCTGTCAGTGCCTCCTCATTAGTGCTGCCTATCAGTGCCATCTATCAGTGCCCATCAGTGCCAATCATCAATGCCCATCAGTGCCACCTATCAGTGCTGCCTAGCAGGGCACATCAGTGCCACCTATTAGCACCCATCAGTGCCACCTATCAGTGCCCATTAGTGCCTCCTATTAGTGTCCATCAGTGCTGCATATCAGTGCTTCCTATCAGTGCTACATATAAGTGCCTTCCCATCAGTGCCCATCAGTCTTACCCTATCAGTGATACCTCATCAGTGTCCATCAGTTGAGCCTCATCAACCCGTCAGTGAAGGAGAAAACCTACTTATTTACAAAATTATATAACAGAAACTGAGAAAAACATATTTTTTTTCCAAAAATGTCGGCCTTTTTTAAATTGTTTAGCAAAAAATAAAAATCCCAGTGGTGACAAAATACCAGCACAAGGAAGCTCTATTTGTGGGGAAAATGATAAAAATGTAATATGGGTACAGTGTAGCATGACCACGCAATTGTCATTTAAAATGTTATGTGATAGCTCTGAAAGCTGAAAATTGGTCTGGGCAGGATGGGGGTGAAAGTGTCCTGTATTGAAGTGGTTAATTCTGCTCTAGCCACTTAAGCTCTGAAAGATTTTACCCCCTTCATGACCAGGACATTCTTTGCTTTTTGGCAATGTGCTACTTTACCTGGTAAATGCGCGATCATGCAACACTGTACCCAAACAAAAGTTATATATTTTTCACACAAATAGAGCTTTCTTTATATTTGTTACTTTCTGCCATAAAACGTATGCAATAAAAAAATAAATCAATTTTGGTCAAAATGTATTCTACTACATATTTTTGATAATAAAAATCCTAGTAAGTGTTTATTAATTGGTTTGCGTGAAAGTTATATTGCCTACAAACTATGGTACATACAATATCTCACAAAAGTGAGTACACCCCTTACATTTTTGTAAATATTTTATTATATCTTTTCATGTGACAACACTGAAGAAATTACACTTGTCTTTGTACTCCTCGCCTGGTTGCTGCTACACACGCTTGACACCCTCTGAACCAAATAAGTTTATCTTGGTCTCATCAGACCACAGGACACGGTTCAAGTAATCCATGTCTTTAGTCTACTTGTCTTCAGCAAACTGTTTGCAGGCTTGTGTATCATCTTTAGAAGAGGCTTCCTTCTGGGATGACAGCCATGCAGACCAATTTGATGCAGTGTGCGGCGTATGGTCTGAGCACTGACAGGCTGACCCCCCATCCCTTCAACCTCTGCAGCAATGCTGGCAGCACTCATACGTCTATTTCCCAAAGACAACCTCTGGATATGACGTTGAGCACCTGCACTCAACTTCTTTGGTCGACCATAATGAGGCCTGTTCTGAGTGGAACCTGTCCTGTTTAACTGTTGCATGGACTTGGCCCTCGTGCTGCAGCTCAGTTTCAGGGTCTTGGCCATCTTTATATAGAGCAAAACTTTTTTTTTTTTGCAGATTCTCAGCGAGTTCTTTTGCCATGGGGTGCCATGTTGAACTTCCAGTGACCAATATGAGAGAGTGAGAGAGATAACACCAAATTTAACACACCTGCTCCCCATTCACACCTGAGACCTTGTAACACAAACGAGTCACATGACACCAGGGAGGGAAAATGGCTCATTAGGCCCAATTTGGACGTTTTCATTTAGGGGGGGTACTCATTTTTGTTGCCAGTGGTTTAGACATTAATACCAGTGTATTGAGTTATTTTGAGGGGACAGCAAATTTACACTGTTATACAAGCTGTACACTCACTACGTGTCATTTTTTCAGTGTTGTCACATAAAAAGATATTGTATAGATATTGTAAATAAAATATTTACAAAAATGTGAGGGGTGTATTCACTTTTGTGAGATACTGTGTGTGTAATGTACTGTATGTATGTATATACAGTGCCTTGCGAAAGTATTCGCCCCCCTTGAACTTTGCGACCTTTTGCCACATTTCAGGCTTCAAACATAAAGCTATAAAGCTGTAATTTTTTGTGAAGAATCAGCAACGAGTGGGACACAATCATGAAGTGGAACGAAATTCATTGCATATTTCAAACTTTGTTAACAAATAAAAAACTGAAAAATTGTGCGTGCAAAATCATTCAGCCCCTTTACTTTCAGTGCAGCAAACTCTCTCCAGAAGTTCAGTGAGGATCTCTGAATGATCCATTGTTGACCTAAATGATTAATGATGATAAATAGAATCCACCTGTGTGTAATCAAGTCTCCGTATAAATGCACCTGCACTGTGATAGTCTCAGAGGTCCGTTTAAAGTGCAGAGAGCATCATGAAGAACAAAGAACACACCAGGCAGGTCCGAGATACTGTTGTGGAGAAGTTTAAAGCCGGGTTTGGATACAAAAAGATTTCCAAAGCTTTAAACATCCCAAGGAGCACTGTGCAAGCGATAATATTGAAAGGAGTATCAGACCACTGCAAATCTATGAAGACCTGGCTGTCCCTCTAAACTTTCAGCTCATACAAGGAGAAGACTGATCAGAGATGCAGCCAAGAGGCCCCTGATCACTCTGGATGAACTGCAGAGATCTACAGCTGAGGTGGGAGACTCTGTCCATAGGACAACAATCAGTCGTATACTGCCCAACTGCTCTTCAAAATCCCTAGCTGAATAGTGTAACTTACCTGGTTAAAGAGCCTGACGTGCAGAGGAAGGCCTCTCTTAAAGCTCCAGCTCAGGAACCACTGGTGGTGAGACAGTGGCCACAAGAGCACAGTGAGGTATCAGTGCCCGTAGAGTGCCCAGCAGACCGCACAGATGAAGAACATGTACTTTACCAGGAATGGATCATATCGCCAACACAGCAGATGGCAGTAGGAGCAGCAGACCTGGGACTTGACAGACAGCAGGCAGGCAGTAGCTTGGCTAGCAGGTGAGTGATCACCAGGGCTTTTTTTCTCAGACAATAGGTGCAGGAACTCCCCTTTCCGAGTCACCCCTTGTCTCCGCCCCCTTCCCACCTCCTGCACCATTCCTTGGTTCCACCTCCCAAGTAATGCTCTTTTTAGAGAATCCAGAACCATATAACAATTGTGGTACTACATAATTTGTATTGAATTTGTTAATAACAAGAAAAAACGTAAACTAGAGCACATGCACCCAGCAACAATAGACCCCCTCCCCTCAGCAACAATGAACCACCTGGACAAAAGATCCCCAGCAGGATCTCCCTGCAGCCAGCATCAATAGACTCTCCAGCAGGCATAAACAATAAACCCTCCCCCAGCAACAATATATCACTGGCAACAAAATACCCCCTCCCCTAGCAACAATAGACCCCCTGCAGCAACAACAGATTTTCCTGAAGCCAGCATCACTAGATCCCTCCCAGCAACAACTGACCCTCAGCAACACAGCCCCCCCCATCAGCAACAGTAGATCCCCCACCAACAACAATAGACCTCCTAAGCAACAGTACACACCTCTCCTCTCCCCACAAAAGTAGATCTCCTCCAGCAACAATAGATCCCCCCAGCAGATAGCATCAATAGACCTTGAACCCCTTGCCATTACATACAGTTAGTGCTGGAGGTGCCGAAACTGCGTTCCCCCGAGTTCCCACTAAAAAAAAGCCCTGGTTATCACAGATGCAACGTAGATTGGTAGCACATGGCAGGCCAGCAAGGACCAGGTAAGTAACGTATGGAGTAGAGCAGACAGGTGACAGGATGTGTTAGTCAGATGAGCCATGTCAGCAACAGACGGTCAGATACAGGCATGGACAGCAGGCAAGAGAATGGTACAGGTCAGCAAAGCTGGAGCAGGTAGAAAAGCACGAGGTAAGTGAAATCTGAGACAGGCCGAGGTCAGGGCAGGTAGCATTCAGGCATGGTCAGGACAAGCCAGGTCAATCACAGGAATCAAGTACAGGAAGGGGCAGAGGAACACGGGAAGGACTGCAGATCAGACAGCAACTACCTAGTGCAGCTCCTTCACATTTAGAGGTTGATTTTCTAAAGGCAAATAGACTGTGCCCTCTGCAAATGCAGTTGTTTCAGAACTTAGTATATGAGGGGAGCTTCACTTTAAAAAAAATACACAATCACATGCAATAAAAAAAAAATAAAAAAAAAACAGCTTTTTTTGCTTGCACATAATCGGATGATCATTTATTAAGCTCTGGAGCAACTGCTCTTTGCAAAGTGCACAGTCCCTTTCCCTTTATTAAATCAACCCCGTATAGTCCAGCTGGTGCCAGTAACAGTGGTGAATGCGCACACACGTGCGCATATGCACGCACCTTTGCATCGCAAGATGAGTACCCGCAGGCCCGAACCTGCGCATCTGTGTGCGGATTGGAGCTTCATTTGCACTATGGCCAGCGCGTCTCAGACACATGGACAGACGATGGAGATAGAAAGCAGCAGGATCAGCCAGGTTTTTTCACAGAATACAGAAAACAAATCTCAAAGTGACTGAGTGAGTATGAACAGTATGTAATACAGCATTTATTGTTAGTTTTTTTATGATGTGGGTTTAGTGACACGTTAATCTATGTTCTGTATATAGAGCATCAAAGCCTTTTCTCAAGGAATAAATAAATAAAGGCACAGCAGAGGATGGATATTAAAATGATATTGCAGATATTTTTATAAAAATATGCTTTAAAACCCACAAAGTTTAGTCATTGTCATCCTAGGGTGGACGGAGTCTTAGTCACAGAGAACAATGTGTTCTAATCTCTACAGTTATACTTATCTAAACATTATGTGCAAAAAAAAAGTGCAGGGACTGAGTCACAATGAGTGGGTTTATAATCAAATGCTGTGTAGATGCAGCAATGAAAACACGTTCTTAGCGTGCTAAGGTTTGTGCCTACACTGGTCTGAATATAGTGAGACGGTGCAAAAATATCTTGATTTTAACTCACAAATGATTCATAAAATGCACAGTGAGCCTTCCCCTTACCTACACAACATCCCCCGAGATTGTTATTCATTTTTATCTTTAATCTGACTTTTTTTCTACATTGATGCTAATTTGTTAGTACTTCAGGGGAAGTCTCACGTGGAATGCATTCACATCCACATGACTTGTCAGAGACTCCAAACGTGAGACATTTCAGATGGGTAAGAAAAAAAATAGATCTATCTCCATGGCCAGCTGTCAAACTGGGAAAACAGGATAGTTCCTGAAGAATCTGTCAGTACTGAGACAAGTGCCAGGGTTAGAGAAGAAAGCATGTAAGACTTCAAAACCTTAAACTGACTTTATGTCTTGGTTCATACTGGTGCAATGCAGGAAACCCTGCGATTCAGTGTCGATTCCCGCATTGCACCTGAATCGCAAACTGGTTCACACTGACAACTGTGGAACGCTGGGGGTGGTAATGTAAAGTTAAAGGAGTTGTAAAGGCAGATGGTTTTTCTTTCATTCTATGCATTAAGATAAAAACCTTTTGTGTGCAGCAGCTACCTTCAGCCCCCCTAATACTTACCTGAGCCCCATCTCTATCCAACGATGTCCACGAGTCCCTCAGCTGTCCAGGACTTTACTTCCTGATTGGCTGAGACACAGCCGTTGCGCTACTGGCTCCCGCAGCCTTTAATCAAAGTCAATTAGCCAATCAGGAGAGAGGGGGGCCGGGGCTGAACCTCAGCTCCGTGTCTGAATAGACACACGGAGTTGCAACCCGGCTCAGGTGCCCCCATAGCAAGCTTCTTGCTGTGGAGGCACTCAACAGGAGGGAGCGGCCAGGAGCACTGAAGTGGGACCTGAAAAGAGGAGGATTCGGGATGCCCTGTGCAAAACCACTGCACAGTGGAGTTAAGTATAACTATAACATGTTTGCTATGTAAAAAAAAAATTACTTTACAATGACTTTAATGACACCCTTAGATTGGGTCACAGATCCCAGTGTAAACTGTCAAATGGTACAAGAATTGGATTGCATAAGTGTGAATACCCATGCAAAACGATTCCAGTGTGGACCAAAAAAAAGGACCTGCACCATTTTGGTGCGAATGCAATGCTTTTTCAGCCATACAGTTTGTATGGCTGACTTCACATTGCACAGACATCACATGTGATCTGCACAGCAATGCGGTGCAAATTACTTGCGATGTCTGTGATCGCACAAGTGGGAATCAAGCCTTAGTTACACAATACTATGTGCTGCGCCTCATATTCTGGTGAATTCATCTACAACATTCTTTAGGATTCCATCGTGCCTCAATTACTATGTGATGTTAGGTTAGCCCAGCTGACAGGTTTGTGTACCTGTTGGAAACCACTGGGACCTCCGGTCTTAGTGCAGCTGAGCACCTACGCCATTGCAACTTTCACACAGACATCGCACCAGGTGAGACACTAGTTCCCCACCAGGTACACTCCTCTTGTGACAGACAGCAGTAAGTGGGCAAAATCCATAGCCAATACACAGCCTGCTATTGGTTACAGAATCCACCCACTATCTGCTGTCAATCTACATGCCCCCCTTATTGCTTTCAAGAGAGTCCCTACACTCTAACCCAGTGGTCTGCAAACGGTGGCCCTGGTGCCAGATGTGGCCCTTTGCTTGCCTTTATGTGGCCCTTGGGGCAGTATTCCATCCACTTACAGAAAGAATGGGGCATAATTCCTCCCACTGACACCAAGAATGGGGCATAATTCCTCCCACTGACACCAACAATGTGGCAGAATTTCTCCCACTGACACCAACGATGGGACACTATTCTTTCCAATACCAATGATGGAACACTATTCCTTTGACTGATACTAAGGCAGGGACACTATTCCTCCCACTGACACCAACGATGGGCCAGAATTTCTCCCACTGACACCAACAATGGGCCAGAATTCCTCCCACTGATACCAACGATGTGGCAGAATTCCTCCCACTGATACCAACGATGTGGCAGAATTCCTCCCACTGACACCAACAATGGGCCACTATTCCTCCCACTAATACCAATGATGGGACACTATTCCTCCCACTGATACCAAGGATGGGACACTATTCCTCCCAGCGACACCAACGAAAGGGCACAATTCCTCCCACAGACATCAGTGATGGGGCAGAATTCCTTACACAGATACTAGGGCTGGGACACTATTCCTCCCATTGATACCAATGAAGGGACACTATTCCTCCCACTGACACCAACAATGGGGCAGAATTCCTCCCACTGATCCCAACGATGTGGCAGAATTCCTCCCACTAATACCAACTATGTGGCAGAATTCCTTCCATTGGCACCAACAATGGGGCACTATTCTTCCAACTGACACCAATGATGGGGCACTATTCATAGTTACATAGTTACATAGTTACATAGTAGGTGAGGTTGAATAAAGACAATAGTCCATCTAGTTCAACCTGTGTAGGTATGTGTGGCTGTAATCATCTCACATACCCCTGAATGTTCTGATCCTTGAGATGTAAGTCTAAGAGTCTTTTGAAAGCCACCATACTACCCGCAGAAACCACCTCTTGTGGTAGAGAATTCCACAATCTTGTTGCCCTAACAGTAAAGAACCCCCCGCGTTGCCTGAGGTTAAAACGCTTCTCCTCTAATCGCATTGTATGCCCTCGAGTCCTCATGCAATCCCTTCGAATGAACAGCTTTTTTTCTAAGCTGGGATCCCCATTAAGATATTTATAAATTGCTATCATGTCCCCCCTCAGACGTCTCTTCTCCAGGGAGAATAAATCGAGCGATTGTAGACGCTCTTCATAGTCAAGGTCCTCCAATCCCCTAATTAGTTTAGTTGCCCTTCTCTGGACTCTCTCCAGCTCCAACACATCCCTCCTGAGGACTGGCGACCAGAACTGGACGGAATACTCCAGATGCGGTCGGACCAGAGTTTTATAAAGTGGAAGGATTATAGTCTTATCTCTGGAATGCATCCCTTTATGCATGCTAATATTCTGTTGGCTTTGGAAGCTGCCGCTTGACATTGCATGCTGTTTCCTAATCTATCATCAACCAAGACTCCCAGATCCTTCTCCATTTTTGATTCCCCCAAGGGCTCCCCTCCTAACGTGTATTGTGTTTTTATGTTTTTAGTCCCCAAGTGCAAAACCTTACACTTCTCCACGTTAAACCTCATTTGCCATGTCGTTGCCCACTCTGTTATTTTGTCCAGGTCATTCTGTAGGATATCTGCTTCATGTTGTGAAGTTATTGCCCTGCCCAATTTTGTGTCATCTGCAAAAACTGATATCGAACTACTGATCCCGACCTCAATGTTGTTTATGAATAAATTGAACAAGGTTGGTCCCAAGACTGAGCCTTGGGGGACCCCGCTTACCACCTCAGACCAGTCTGAGTATGCGCTGTTTATTACTACCCTTTGGACACGCCTTTTTAGCCAGTTTTGTATCCAAGAGCAAACCCTGCTATCGATACCTGCAGACCTTATTTTATAAATTAAGCGCTTGTGGGGAACTGTATCAAACGCCTTAGCGAAATCCAAGTACACCACATCCACTGGTCTCCCCCTATCTAGCTCACAGCTCACCTCCTCGTAGAATGTTAGGAGATTGGTTTGACAAGAACGCCCATTTGTAAACCCGTGCTGATTACTGCTGATGATGTTGTTGTCCTTAGCAAACTCTACGATATAGTCCCTTATCATCCCCTCCAGAAGTTTACATACTACTGATGTCAAACTGACAGGCCTATAATTTCCCGGGATATTCCTTCCAGTGACACCACTGATAGGGAATAGTTTACTCCAACTGGAGTCTAAAGGACAGTAAACCAGCCCTTTGTTTAGAAAGTTTGGAGACCTCTGCCCTAACCAATGCTCATATTCATCATATATGATTTTCTCAAATTTAATTTTAAACATTTTTGGAATATTTACACACTTTCAAACAAATGTTTGTCATTGTTTGTTTGACATGTATATTTTTCAAATAAAATGTATACTTTTTCTGTGTTTGCCTTTTTTTTAAATACATATATATACAATAATATTAGATACTTGCTTACCTGAAAAGAATAGAAAAGAATACATAGGCAGCTGACTCGTTAATAAGCTTAATAAGGCACAGAAGTTTGATCAAACACAGTCTGAAGTCAGAAAAGTAAGGAGCTCTACTTCCAGCTTACGGAGAAAATGACATTCTTGCATGATGACTGGTGTGAACAACTCAAATGCATTGATTGCTCACAAGAAGTCTTGTAGTCAGCATTGGTAGCTCTTTTGAGTTCCTTTAGCAAAAAATTGAGAAATTAGAGTTGTCTTCATTTCTCTCAACAATAGTTTTAGAAGCACACACACACTGTTTGAGATTCTTAATGGAGTGAGAAGCGCCCATAAAGACCAAACCAAGTTTGGTCTTTTGGGCATAAGCACTATTGTTACAACCATTGAACTGTTCATGTATTTCATTCTTTTGGTGTAGGAATCTCCTCTCTACCATTAAGTATTTGATTGCACTCAATATGTAATAAGATGAATTCCGTCAGTCCCTTTTATGTGCTAAATAATTAATTATTTGGTAGGGGCAAATCTTCCTGTGGTTTTTACTGTGCCAGCACATGTGTGCAATGTGTAGGAAAATACTTCTCCATTTACATTAACATGTCGAACTTTGAAATAGCAAATCAATTACTGCTATGATCGTTTAAAACAGCATACATCTAGAAAAATATCCTTGGTTGCCCTCGCGAAAACACCTAAGCCAAACATAATTTGGCAATGGTTTTCTCTGAAAGTCCTTTGTGATAAAGCTCATTGTATTCAGGTATAATCCTTGAATGTTCATGACGCTCCCCTTCCATATGCTGATACAAGTGTAACATTTTCAGTGGATTTAGAGGTCTTTTTTTAGGGGCTTCAATATAAGACTGATACAGCCTATTGTGACGGTGTTCACCGTCACTGGAATTTGGGGACAGATGGGTGATGGTTTGGATTGCTTCATATTTGTCAGCAATGTCTCCATGTAGAAATATTGAGATTTGTTCCCATTTGCCATGAGGTCTGTGATTTCTGAGTGCTGTGTGTGTTGCATATCTTTCAGTGTCAGAGAGGCTTTCCTTTTGTTTGTGTATTGGGAGGGAATGTGGATTGCCCTGTCTCATGCTGAGTGCTGATGACCTCCCATTGTTCCGTGTCTGGCTATTGTGTACATTGATTACCCCCTGGGGGCTTCTGTCTCATTACACATAACAGTCCTTCTAATCAAGCTAACGGGCCAATCCCTGCTGACTCATTTTCAAGTCCTCATTTGCATGGCTAAGGAGGACCTGAAGGAGAACGGCATGTACTGTGCAATTGACCAATGGGAAAGCGGTTGTTGGGGGCAGGATGTTCCAAATTCTGTATAAAAGTGTGCTGTGTATTTCCAATAAATGGTCTTCCTGTTTGAACTTACATACAGCCTGCTTGGTGTTTGTTCTAATGGATTCGAACGGCACATAGCTGTAGTTCGGATCCCGGAGCCTTGGTTGACCGAACCATCAGACGTTGCGATCTGCAAGCTGACTCACTAGAAACAGAGGAGTGTCGGGAGAGCGGAAGCGAGCGAGCAAGGGTCTCGTTACACCTATCACTGTTACCTTTGGAGCACCTATTCACACTTGTGCGACTTCAAAACCATCCAATTTCCATTGTGATTTTACAGTATGACTTTGGTGCGATTTTGATATGATTTTGATGCGATGCTAGATGAGTGCATCTTTGTTGCAACTTTGGCCAATGTGATAGTTTGTGATCTACAAATTCACACACACACAAGTCGCACGTATATTATGCATGTGTGACTTTCATGCAATTTTTGAGGGATGCATTGAAGTCTGTGGCCCTCAAGTCAAATGAAATTCAGATCAAAGTAGTGCAGGGAGTACTTTAAAGTTGAGGGACTTTAAGTCCCACAGAAATGAACAGTACTCATTGGGAAACATGGGGTGGGACTTGTCATGCTCTGACACAGTGCTGTGTAGATAAGCAATATCTGAGCCAAATATCATGGTTCCTAAGAAACTCCTTACCTTCCTCAAAGGGATTTAATTTGAATGTTAAACGTCTCCACGATGGCATGGAGTGGCATGAGTGTCTCATAGTTCTTGCCAGCAGCTGCTAATCTACTCAGGGCCAGAGAGAATGGTCTTTCTTTTCCACACAAAAAGATTTCTGGCCCAACTGGAGGTAGAAGGGCAGATGAATCCTATACTGAGGCTGCCATCTGTGTATTATTTCACGGCTGCATGTTCCGATTCTGACAGTGGGTAGATACGCCGAATTTCAGCCCCAGGAAGCAGTTCAATTGGGCAGTCATAGGTTCTGTGCAGGGGAAGAGTCATATTGTAGCTATGTTGCATGGGGCAACCCAATCACCACTTGGCCCTGTGCAACTTGCTCGTCCCCTTCTACATTGCCTTGAAAAAGTATTCATACCCCTTGACATTTTCCACATTTTGTCATGTTACAACCAAAAATGTAAATGTATTTTATTGGGATTTTATGTGATAGACCAACACAAAGTGGAAGGAAAATGATAAATGGTTTTCAAAGTTTTTTTATAAATAAATATCTGAAAAGTTTAGTGTGCATTTGTATTCAACCCCCTTTACTCTGATACCCCTTACTAAAATGTAGTGGAACCAATTGCCTTCAGAAGTCACCTAATTAGTAAATAGAGGCCACCTGTGTGTAATCAGTCTCAGTTTAAATTCAGCTGTTCTGTGAAGCTCTGAGAACGTTAGTGAACATACAGCATCATGAAGGCCAAAGAACACACCAGACAGGTCCAGGATAAAGTTGTGAAAATTTTAATGCAGAGTTAGGTTATAAAAAATTATTCCAGCTTTGAACATCTCTCAGAGCACTGTTCAACCCATCATCTAAAAATGGAAATACCAATACATGGCCGCCCACCTAAACTGACAGGCCAGCAAGCAGAGCATTAAGCGGAGAAGCAGCCAAGAAGCCCATGGTAACTCTGAAGGAGCTGTAGAAATCCACAGCTAAGGTGAGAGAATCTGTCCACAGGACAACTATTAGTCGTGAACTCCACAAATTTGGCCTTTATAGAAAAAAGCAATTGTTGAAAGAAAACCATAATGAGTGCCGTTTTCAGTTTGCGAGAAGCCATGTGGGGGACACAGCAAGCATGTGGAGGAAGGTGCTCTGGTCAGATGGGATAAAAACTGAACTTTTTGGCCTTAAAGCAAAACGCTATGTGTGGCTGAAAACTAACGCTGTACATAACCCTGAACACACCATCCCCACCGTGAAACATGGTGGTGGCAGCATCATGTTTTGGGGATGGTTTTCTTCAGCAGGAACAGGGAAGCTGGTCAGAGTTGATGGGAAGATGGATGAAACCAGATACAGGGCAATCTTAGAAGAAAAAGAGTAGAATCTGCAGAAGACTTGAGACTGGGGCGGAGGTTCACTTTCCAGGAGAACAACGACCCTAAACATACAGCCAAAGCTACAATGGAATGGTTTTGGTCAAAACATATTCATGTGCTATATTGGCTGTTCACAGACACTCTCCATCTAATCTGACAAAGCTTGAGAAATTTGCAAAGAAGAATGTCACTCTCTGGATATGCAAAGCAGGTAGAGACATCCCCAAAAAGACTTGCAGCTGTAATTGCAGCAAAAGGTGGTTCTACAACGTATTGGCTCAGGGGGGCTGAATACAAATGCACGCCACACTTCTCAGATATTTGTAAAAAAAATGTTAAACCATTTATCTGTAGCACTGTCCCCATAGGGCTTGCTGTGTGAGGACTTCTTCAGTCTCCTCTGATTACCTGCAGACAGCAACTAACAGAGCTTTCTTTTGGTGGTATTTGATCACCTGTGCGATTTTTACTTTTTGCGCTATAAACAAAAAAAGAGCGTTTATTTTGAAAAAATAACAATATTTTTCACATTTTTTTATATGAAATTCCCCCCAAAAAAGATGTAAAAACCAATTTTTTTAAAAGTTTTTGGCCAATTTGTTTTATGCTACATATGTTTGGTAAAAAAAATCGCAATAAGCGTATTTTGATTGGTTTGCGCAAAAGTTATTGCGTTTACTAACAAAGGGAAAGATTTCTGTCATTTTTGGTGTTTTTTTTTTTAACGCGTAATGGCGGCGATCTGCGATTTTTTTTGCGGGACTGCGACATTGCGGCGGACAGACCGGACCCCTGACTGACATTTTTGACACTTTTGGGGGTACCAGTGACATTACTGCAGTAATCAGTGCTATATATATGCACTGTTACTGTAAAAATGACACTGGCAGGGAAGGGGTTAATTTTATTGGAGAGGGAGGGGTTAATGTATGCCTGGTGCTTACTGACGTGTAGGGGGGGAGGTGACTATGTGATTCATGGACAGATCGGATGTCCAGCTATGCTGAACAGTCCGATCTGTCACTCCCTGTCACTATGGAGATCCGCCCGCTGTGTTTACACACAGCGGGCGGATCTCCAGACTCGATCCCCGACGATCGGGTAAGAGCAGCGGCGATCGCCGCTGCTCCTCCCCTGGCCCGACTCCCGCTGTGAATGAAAACAGCGGGAGCGAGCCTCCGGCGGCGCGCAAGCGCCGCCCAGAAGGGGAGGAGTCCAGTCACGTTAATACTACGTGACTGGACGGGAACGAGCCACTCTGCCGCAGTACTATTACCGTGAGCGGTAGTAGAGTGGCTAAAGGACAGTTTACACATCCATCCATACTCCCAGTTGCTCTTTACTCAATACCAGTCCAGGGGATTTGGTTTTTTTATATGTATTGTGGAACTCATATGGGAGAACGGAATAGTGGGATACTCCAACTTGAACTATTCACAATCTATGAGGAAAACCCTCACTTGGCCTCACCAGGGTATTTGTGTAAGCAGACATGCTGCTTTAACCATACTGCCACATGTATGGAAGAATTTAAGTCCTCTTGCTCTCTCTAGC
>NC_138770.1:582194449-582339449 GCF_965119305.1 Pelophylax lessonae | reverse complement strand
ACATTGCGGCGGACAGATCAGACCCCTAACTGATATTTGACACTTTTGGGGGGACCAGTGACATTACTACAGTAATCAGTGCTAAAAATATGCACGGTTACTGTAATAATGACACTGGCAGGGAAGGGGTTAACACTGTTGGTGACCAAGGGGTTAAATGTATGCCTGGGGCTTACTGACGTGTGTGGGGGAAGGGGGTTCTGTGACAGAGACAGAGATCGCAGGTTCAGCTATGCTTAATCCTGTAATCTTTCCCTGCCTGTCACAGAGGAGATCCACTTGCTTTGTTTACACAAGCGGGCGGATCTTCTCAAACTGTCCCTGACGATCGGGGAAGAGAGGCGGTGATCGCCGCCTCTCCTCCTCCGGCCCAACTCCCGTTGTGTCTAAACACAGCGAGAGCGAGCCTCTGGCAGTGCGCGCGCGCCGCCGAGACAGCTAGGAGTCCAGCGAAGTAGGTCTACGTCGCTGGACCCAGGGAAGCGGTCGGCAAGTGGTTAAGCAAATCGTACAAAGTGCAACAGTCAGGAGAATAAAATGTGCAAACTATTGTTTATACTGCATGGCTCAGGAGTGCATAACGTACAGGATGCATGGCTCATGAGTGCTTAACACACAGAGAGCAGGGGTCAGGAGTCTGTAGATCACAGAGTTCAGGGTTCAGGAAGGCTTAACACAGAATGCAGAGGTCAGGAGTGCATGCAGCACAGAATGCAGGGGTTTAAGAGTAAATAACGCACAGAGTAAAGGAGTCAGGAGTGGGTATTGCAGAGTACAGGAGTGCATGAAGCGGAGTTCAAAGATCAGAAATGTGCATCACACAGAATGCGAGGATCGGGAGTAAGTAATGCATCAAGTACAGGCTGCAGAAGAAAATAACGCACACGAGTGCAGAGGTCAGGAATACATAAAACAGAGAGTGCAGGAATAACGAGTACATACCACTGGGAGTGAAGAGGTCAGGGGTAAGTAACACAGAGATTGCAGAGGACAGGAGTAGGTAATGCAGAGAGAGCTGAGGTTAGGAGAATGTAAACCGCAGAGAGCAGGGGTCAGGAGTAGGTAAAGCATGGAGTGCAGGGGTCAGAAGTACTAAGCACACAATGTGCAGGAGTCAGGGTTGTGTATTGCACAAAATGCAAGGGTCAGGACTCGGAGTAAGTATCGTGCATATTGTAGGGGGCAGGGGTGTGTACCTTACAGAATGCAGGGGTCACGAATGCGTATCGCATGTGTAAGGATCAGGAGTAAGTACCCTGCAGAATGCAGGGGTAAGAGTAAATATCACACAGGCCAATGTACAGAATACAATCCAAAATTCCCTCCTACCCCCAGTACAAATTCCCCCCTCCAAAACCCATATCCCCCCAGTACACCACCCACAGCTCCAATCCCCAAGTAGGATGTCCAACTAAACCCCTAATCCTCCCCCCAGTACAGATCCCCATCAACATACCTAATCCCCCCAATACAAATCTCCACTGATACCCCTAATCCCAACTCCAGTACATACCTCCACCAGCCCCCTAATCTTCCCAATACAGATGTCCACCAACACCCCTAATTACCCCCAGTACAGATGTTCACCTACGCCCCTACCCCCCACCTTTACAGATGTTCGCTATCTGCAGGTCTTTCAAAATTTACATCTAGTCTAGATTTTAGAAGGAACTATAAAAGGAATTCCACAGTGATCCATCCAGTTATGACATATAGAGTGACATAACCTACAAAAGACATTGCTGACACACAAGGATTGGATCTACATAAATACCTAATGAATTGCTGGATGAAACATGCTGTCATATACAAAAGGTACCACTGCTGTTCTTTGTAGTGGAAAAAAAATATTCTCGCACCTGCTTTTGATTTTTTTTTTTCTATGTTCTCACAGCCTCTATACTGTTAAGTTATATTTAAAACTATTTTCATCTTGAAAAACACTAATTCAAACACCGTGACTCAGATCAGCATATTTCTGTACCTGATTTTCCAAAAGACAGAAGTGACTCATCCACATATTGGATCCAACATGCTACATTTATATATACTGTACATATGAAATATATATATATATATATATATATATATATATATATATATATATATATATATATATATATATATTGCATTATTCCATTTCTCTTCCTATTTGTCTTCTATCAATAAGCAGGCACACTGACACTTATAGACCTAATTGCTTGGGTGGTATTGAGGTTTATGAGGAGGACTCTGCGATGATTCATTCATCTGATTCATATCTTAGTTTGTACCAAATCCTAATCACATATATTGGGAAATGTTATTTGTTCAAGAGTTTTGGCAAAGAGAGATGAAATATGTTCACTGCCAGACACTTCACTGTTTTGCTGGCATCTCAGAGCCTGATGTCATCACTTTATCTATTATTAAAGGATCACACTGTAATACTTGAATTGAGAATCGAAATAAGAAAAATAGAATAAAATGTATTTAATATTAAATATCTACTTTTGGATTATTTTCCACTGTGTCCTTACTTCTTTTATATTTTACAATATTTACAGAATATACAGGATCCTGCCAAAAGACTTATTGTTCTCCAGTGATTAACAAATAGCTGTTTTTTTGTATGCTCGTACATTTTAATGTTTAAAACTATAATTTCATATTCATTTTAATTTGATATGTTACTTTTATATTCACAATTTTCTGTTACATCTTAGGCTGATAACACAATGATGATATATTTTTTTATTAGATGTGCTTCTTCACATGTGTTAAAATGCATGGTAAAATACTGAAGCATGAATGGAATATTTTGTGTGCAGTTCAACCAAGGTAGCCAGTAGCATTTTTTTTATATATAGATTAGGCCAGAAGGACGCAGCCCGGGCCAGAAAAAAGAGGGGGAAAAGGGAAATTGCCCTAAGGCCTTCCCTTTTCATAGCTCCCCCATCAGCAGCAGACTGTACCCTCACTGTACCAGTCCTCCTATATATCTCTATAACACCCCCACTGTACTGTTTTTGTGATCCATATGCGCTAATCTCCATAGGACTAATTTTTTCCACCTTCAGCACCCCTGCCTATATGACTTCTTTCATCTGCCATCAGCTGCTCTCCTCTAGCTTTCTAAGAGTTCTGTCCTCTTCTGTACCTCTTGTTCATTATTAACTCTCCTCCACATGCTCCTCTCCTCCACCACAACCATCTTCCTTCGATTGTACTTCTCCTTTGCCACCAGCTTAGCCTGTAATTCTGCTCCACCTACATCTTCTTTTTATCATCCTATCTCCTCCCTCTTAACACACCCTGGATTTTTTCTCTCCTTTTGATGTCAGAGATGTCAAGGGGTCTGTGGTAGTGAGCCCTTATAGATCCCCAGCTCAGGATTCCCCAGGGCGTGGAGTCTAAGCCCCAGCCTGCTTCTTCACCCTTGCCCCTGATGGTGGGGATGGACTTGCAGCAGACTGGAACCAGGTCGCGGCCCCCAGGTAGGCCCAGCTGAGAATGTGGAGACCGCTGGCGTGTGCAGGGTAAACAGGAGACTATAAGGAGATCCAAGAGACAAGCCGAGGTCAGGACAGGCAGCAGAAAAACGTAGACGGAGAAACAAAGCCGGGTCGGTACACAGGAGATCAGATACAATAGCCAAGGGATACACGGATGGGAGCTCAGAGAACAGCGAAGTTGCTCAAGCAAGGAACAGTGCACTGAGCATTAGTATATATAGGGAAGCAAACAGGGAGGTGACCCAGGAAGTAATTGACAGGAACAGGATATAACCCACAGTGGAGCAGGCGACGCTCATAGAAGCCCAAACACTACATGTGAAGGGAAGCAAGACAGAAGCACTGCAGCAAGGAGGTAAGAATATACAGGCAAACTATAGGCTAACTTGTGACAAGAGAGGCACACCAACCACAACCCAAAGGAACTGAAAGATTTCCTTGACTATCAGAAGTATATTTGGAAACATTTAAATCACATAGGATACAGGACAGGAGAAAATGCCACAATAACCATAAACTACAATAAGTGACACTTGGGTGGGGGGGGGGGGGGTAGAACACTCTGCCGAGTTCATTAATTAAAGGTATACATTTTTAACTATTTTCTTTTCTTTGAAATATGTGACTATGGGCAAAGAGCTATATATGTTGGTTGTCTAGCCATACAGTCTCATAGTACTGATTTTGGCCAAAACATGCTTATTTAGTGTATAATTTTGCCGTGTTTTATGAGGTGTAAAATGTGTGGTAAAATAACCATGATGTGTCTTATACAATGCACCAAGTGTTTTGCAAGCATGTTGCCCACATCTGACTACAAATGCCATGGCCCTGCCCACGTTTGTTACCAATATATTTTCATGGTTATGCCCACATATTGGGATGATTGCTATTTTGTTGCTCAAATATTTTTACCCATGCGCTGTCACTTTTGCCATTGTGTTGCCCACATATTGTTAGGATTCAAGAAATTTCAAGGTATACAAATGTGTATCAGCATGCAGCAGCTATGCCAGTAAAACAGAAAGACAATCATCTGTCAGTAACTATTTGTTACTAGTTTAATCTTCATTGTTGATGACTTTCGTATAGACAGCACCCCATACTTCTTGTACCAATATCACACAGACGTCAAAAGAGCTCAAAGCTTTGCAATGGGGTAACAGAGAAATAAAATTATGTCAGAGATGTTAACTCTTCCTCACTCTATTCAAAGCTAAAAAATAACTAGAGTTATACTTTAAGTGCTAACACTGTAAGCTCAGTGGAAGAAAAACTGACACATGCCATATTGTATCGTTGACATGTTCAAGGATGGAAAGTCCCGTTAAGATTTAAACCAAAGTAAAGTCTACTTGATCCCTCAACTGTATGGTTTTTGAACACTGGCCCATTTTTTGGTGTCCGCAAATGAGTGGTTGTCATTCACTTAAAGAGTTGTGTCTGCATTGGGTCAATTTCATTACCTAATGTTTTTACCATACTTCCAGGAATATCTAAGGCTAAATTAAATATTGTTCTACGTAACATACAATTATTATTGCTAATTTATTTTTTTAGGATTAAAAACATCATTTTTATTATTTCAAACATCAAGTTATGATATTTGACCACAATTGCTTGCTGATTGATGTTGGGGAAGAAGTAAAGTTTTTGGGCACTTGGTAAAGGATAATCATTTAGCCTGGCAAGATGAACTAAGCCACTTCAGACAACAAACCGTTTGGTGGAGACTGGCTCAAGTAACACTTCTTCCCTTTATGTCTGGAATTATAGTAACACAGCAGGACATGTGAGAATTTACTATGAATTGTTTTTAGAGGATAGACTGCCATGTCCCTTAAATATTTCCCTCCCAAGCTGACAGATGCTCACAAAACTCATCTATGTTTAAGATTGACAGATCCTACCTTCTAACTAAGACCTGGACAGCAAGTTTCAACTAACCTCACCCAACCTGCAGAACAGTGGCTACATTTTGTCAAAAAGCCCACACAACTGATATGGGTCGGGCATAAGGAGACGACACAACAGTCAGCTTTACATAATCTAATTCCATAAGGTCTGGGGCAGCTGTTAATTGTTTGGCTTTGAGTCAAGGTATGAATTGTTGTGCATTCATATTTGCCCCGTTCAGATTTTTGTATGCGTTTTGTAGCTTGTAGCTCAAAGCTCAAAAATGCTCACTAAGCAAAAACCTATTGATTTCAATAGCCCATGTTCACATCTGAGCATCCTGTTGCTTGTAGCAAAACGCCTGTCGCTCAAAAAAGTACATGGGCTACTTTTCAGGCAGAATTGAGCGTTTTTGTCCCCATAGACTTTAACTCCTTTTAACTCCTAAAAAGAGCGACATGAGCTTTTTTCAAGTGTTTTTTCAAGCATTTGTTGCACGTTTTCTGCTCAAACAGCAGCTCTCCATCCTTTTTCAGTAGCATGATGTTTGAAGAAATGCTTGAAAATGTGATGCTGATGGTGCCAAATGCCCCCAGCACTTGTTTAAAGATGGTTGTTTCAGTCTGATTGTATCTTTCATGTTTCTGTCCAGAATGTGCCCCTCGCTGCTCTCTCTCTGAGAGAGAGAGAGAGAGAGAGAGAGAGAATGTCCCTTTGTATAGGAAGATTGCGGAGTACTGACTTATAAAGGGTTGGGACCTTCAACACCATTTGTCAGCGTTTTGACATTTCACAGCCACGTGACCATGCGTACCAGGTTCCATAGTTCTCATCTGATATGAGTGAATAATGTGATTGGATGCTTTACCAAACCAGGAAGAATTGTGTGTGTTGTGAAAGAATTGTTCTCCTTCAGCAATCTCCAAAAATGTGACAAAACACGTAACAGTGGAATCTATCATGTAAAGTATTCCTTGTGGCTTTTATAAAACAGGTATTAAAATCAATAGAACAGCCTGGTAAAATAACTGGACTACCTTTTGTTTGTCAATGGTCCTATTCAAATGTTTTATAATTGTGATTATAGTTTTTTGTTCTTTTTCTTTTTAAATAGCATCCAAGGTGTACCACTGATGTTATTTCCTGGGACATGCTGTGTGTTTGGCTATGACCCAGGACCATAGCACCAACCCCAACAGCGCATTTTGCCCAACGACAATGTATGCTGTGGGAGGGAGTGAGGCGGACTAAAGTTTGCTTTAAAGGTATAAACCATCCTACTGGCACCCTGTGTTTTCACCTACATAAACTAGGCATTGATCAGAACGTTTTATGGTGTAATTTCTTGCCCTGTACCCACAGCCTATACAGTAGTAGAGTAATTCACAATCCTTTGTTAGCAGTTTCTGTTTGTGTTAAAAAATCACACATGCCGAAAAGCACAGGTTAATGCATGACCTAGGCCTATAATGTGAGAACTGTACATTCCTGTGAATAACCTACATATCCTAATCCCACAATCCCTGGGTCTCTCAGTCTGTTGTTGGTGCTGGTGAGAACTAATCAGTAATTATATCTGAAAGAAACACAAACAGGCTGAGCATTCACAGACACTCAGAAAACTTACTGACACAGCTTGAAGATGTTTTTGTTTCATTAGCACACCCATATTTGTGATGTAGATGACGCAAGGATTGGATGCTGACAACTTCTCCAGAAGAGAAAGTTGTTTTGTGTCAGGAACCATAAACCAGATGGAGACAGAAAGTTCAGTTAAAATCACACCTTTAATGAAATGACAAAAATAACACAGTTCAGGAACAAAGAAAAAAAAACAGAAGCCAAGGTTTGGATGCCAAATCAGACGAGCCAGGGTCAGGAAACCAGAAGTCAGCGTAGTCAGGAGAAAAATCAGAAACAGGATTTAGAAGGGAAGTCAGCCAGGCCTAGTCATATTCAGGAGCACAGGAAGGAATGCACTTAGAGATCATAGGCCACTCAAGGGCAAGGAGGAAATAAGCTAAGCTGCTTCAATAGCAAAAAAGGGCTGACTGTAGACTGGACTAATGAGGCAGGTAAATGGTAAACAGGTGAGTCACTGTGGTAAAAACGAGTGGCTGGTAATTAACCGACAGCTGAGCAGCTTCTGAGCAATGAAAGAAAAAAGCTGACATATTGTCCCTTTTGGTGAATAGGAAAAAGCTAGGTAAATTAACACTTGGACATCGGAATCGATCAGCCATGACACTACAAGCTGTAGCCACAATTGTGAGCTCATCAATTGAAGGTAAGGCAAATAAACACAGAGAATATAGCTACATTGATATCTAGTTAAAGCAACGAAAACATTTCAAATGGTACAATGCCTTTAATTAGAAGGCGATATCAGGCCAAGCTAATGAAAAGCCAGCACATGCAGGACTACATAAGATGTGCCTTAGAAATGGTGGAATGTCCACAAGCTATAGGAGAAGAAACAAAAGGCACTGCTACAAGGTGGTCTCCCAGACATGAGGAACTTGTTATAGCACCTGATGCTCACCCAGATGATAAGCTTACCCTGGAATATGTTAAAGGCAAGCTCACAGATAAATGTAAGTGAAAGAGTGCAGAGACTTTTGCCAACAACAGCAATAATAACAATATGCAATGTGAAATACGTGAATGTTTTAAACTTTAAATTACGCAAACTGCAGAATTTAGAGAGCTAGAATGAATCAGCAAAATAGACAAATTAAACAACAAAGACCAAAAGTGTTAAATAAGAAACAGAAGACACTTCAGATGCTGAGTGTGCCTTTCACCTGGTGCATTGACTCAGGAGCTACAAGTCTTATGACTAAGTTTTAAAATGTATTCTCACAAATCGATCAGATATATGGCCTCAGAAGGAATAGGGGAAGGTTACCTACACTGGCCTCTGTCATGAACAGTCACAAGAAAAACATCTTGCCCAAGACCCAAGCGTGAAACAAATTTGGAAACATGCCCAATATACTCGGTACAGATAATGGCTGAGAGCACACAATGAGTAAAGTACAAATTATTCTAAGGAAGCATGGCAATATGTTCCAGACTACTGTAGCATACAATTCAGAACAAAATAGCAGAAACATGCTTTTTGATGCGTAAATACCAACAACATACAGGGGAGAGACAATTATGACAACCTGCTCCAAAATCATTTACCTTGAAAAGCAACAGAGATGACATCTTTCAACCAGCTCTCTTAGTTGGAATGTAAGATGTAAGCACACATGTACACCAATGGAAACAACTTATCTAAGTTGAAAAGAGCTTTAAAGTGAAGCCGGGAATGGACTACAATTATCTGACACTGCAGACTTATTCCTGCTCTCTCAGACTGTCTCTGTGCTCCTCTAGTGTTGGTCTTGGATTTCATGCATCATACTCCTGAGACTGAAAGAAAGAATTGTGGGAACTATACTATTCTGGAAAGATATTACTGCGCTGCTGAACTGTTTATGAATGCCACCCAGCTGTCTGCAGACTCAGCCCAGGCAGGACGGATGACACTTGCTACATCACGGACTTCCCTGCAGCATCGCTGATCAAAATGGAGTCGGCGTGACTCACTGCATCAGCAGAACACAGCCATCTCAGTGTCTTACAGCATGGAAGTTGACCTTGCTTGTTCTTCCAGAAGTGATAAGAGGGACATCAGGATTGGTGAGAGAGCACCTGCTCAAAGTCCAGTTATCAATTGCTACAGCATCTCTTGAACATGGTATACAGACACCCTACATTTGAAACAGTTTGCGGATCATCATTGATCTCCAACTGCCTGTGAAGATAATAGCAAGGTCTTGCATTCTGAACATTGCTATTTTATTGCTTTTTAAGGGGACACGCTACTGGTATCTAGATTACCTCATCTCTCATTAGGATACAGGTACTATAGGCCAGCATGGGATTCCCGTTTAGTAGGAGTATTTCCCTTTTAGTCGGAGCAATTTTTTGATTTTATAATTTCTGAGAGATTAATCTACTTACTGTAAGATAATGCGTATGTTGGTGTATTTGCTTGTTACTATAACTGATTATTTAACTGTTCTTTAGTATTATTCCAACTGAGCCTTGGCTGTTTACCCAGGGCCTAATTGATTAATACCTTTTTTTAAGCCTGCTTTTTGAGAAGCAAATATAAAGAGTTAAAACAGATCTGTATTGTGTCAGTGTGTCATTTAAAGGTATACACAACATGTCTGAACCTAGAGTGTCAGGAGGGCTGGACAGTCCACAAGGTCAAAGCAGCACAGAAGAACATACAATTACAAGAAACCCCCCAAGGGGGCAGTGCTACATTTGGGGGCTCGTCCAGGATGTTCTTTGCTGCTGCAGGCCATAGTCAGCCCAGTCACGAGCCATTGAGAGAGAAATAGATGGACCCAGTTGCTGCAGCCAGCTGGAGAAGGGCTCAAGGACCTCGAATAGAGCGAAGCATTGTTCTAGAGATCTCGAGTGAGAGTACAGAGAAGGAGATCCGACAGGGAGTGAGGGCCCTAGTGCTAGAGCAGAGGGCCCACATCTTGGATGTGAAGGCAGAGTTCACTCTGGACTATGTATGGGCATTGAGGGAGGGGCAGGAAGATATAGCTGCCTGTTTTCGGGAATAAGAGGTTTCCTTGACAGAAGGGGTAATTGCCCGGGTGGTCCCACTGGAAGAGAGGGAAGAGACCACAGAGGGGCTATCGCCACTGCAAGCAAGTGTGGGAAGCAAGTGCGGGAATAATGGTGCTAGTTGGCGGTGACCCCCCCATTTTGTTCTATACGGACATGAGCCGGCTACTTGAGAGTTTCGTGAAGAATGCTTCTGGTAATGCAAATCAAGGATATAGGAAACTTCGACTCTTTGAGAAAAACAAATATAAAGAGTTAAAACAGACCTGTATTGTGTCAGAAGAAGGAGTTGGCAATTACCAACTCCAGCTGGAGAAGAGGAATTCAAGACCTTGATAAGTCAGGCCACTCAGGCAATAGAAGAATGGAGTGTACAAGAGGCCTGTGAAGAGAGAAGGGCTTAGTGAGAGCCTCAGGGGTCCAGCGGTTGAAGTGATTTATAATTTGCGGATAAAAAAGGACTGTGTAGCTATGGATTACATAGACGCTTTGCATGCTGTTTTTGAAAGGGTAGAGAAGACCCTGGATCTTTTGTACAAGTTTAACCACACCCACCAACAAAGAGGGGAGAGGCTGTTATACCAGATCATCCTCAAGAGGGACATAGACCCCAGGGATGCTGACCAATCTCAACTGGATCAGGTTTTGCAAGGGTCCCATCCAAATCATCCCATTGTGTTGAAGTTAATGCTGAAAGTAACACGGACGGTCCCTACTCACCCGGAACTGATGAGAGAACTAAGGGAGGAGGAAGCTTTGTTGGAAGAAAAGAGTCAGGGGGCAAGAGAGGTAGTTGTAGGAGGGGGGAAGAAAGAGAAAGCTTCTGCCCGTATTGTCTATGCAGAACTTAGTTTCTCAGATGAGGATAGTGAGACCAAAGCAGACCAGGAAGGGCGTGAGAGCCCAGACAGCAAAAAGTCGGCTGACGCTCCTAAATCGGTAGAATTGATGACTCAAGTCACTCAATTTCAAACTCAAATATATCAGGCTCTAATGTGAGTGATAGAGGCCCAAGGGAAAATGCAGGAACCAAAGATTCAACACTGAAGGATCAGGGCTATTTCCAACCAAGGAAAGGAGATTTTTTGAATGTGGAGACGTTGGGCATTTCGAGGCTAAATGCCCCAAGAAGGGAGCCAGTCCAGAGTTGCTGGCAGAAGTGTTGAAAGCCTTACAGAAGATACTCTATCTAAAGAAGGAGGGAAACTTCCAGGGACCTCAGTGAAGGAGCCAATTGAGCGCACCGAGACCAAACAGAGCTCCAAAGTCAGAAAAGTATTGAAGAAAAAACAATGGACGAAGTCTTCTGCTTGTCTTTCTACCTCTTCGCCTGTACCTAAAAATGAGTCACCCGGTTGTGGGAAAAGACACAAGAGGTCAATACACCCTCCCCTAAATGAGAAAAAAAGAACGACTCTATTATCATGGAGGAAGTTATTTAGGGCTCAGGCTACGGAGTCACAAGTTAGAAATGTGCTGATACAAGTTGTAGAACGGCCTCTATTACCACAAAGGAAACTAGTTAGGACCCAGCACTTGGTAGGGCCCTCTCCAATAGTTTCACTGCAAGTGAAAAGGATCTACACTAAAACTCTACTTGATACTGGAGCCCAAGTGACACTAATGTACAGGGATTTTTATGACAAGCACTTGAAGCATATCCCTCTGTGCAAGTTGGAACAATTCGAGATCTGGGGCACTGGCACCCAAAAGTTTCTGTACGATGGATACATACCTATCACGATAACATTCAACCCTTCTTTGGCTGGGAAGATCTCTCTTTCTGGCTCTGGACCATTTAAGATCTCAAAGAGTGACAACAGAGTTTCTGGGGGACAAAAGATTGAGGGGTTTTTACTCAAACCTTTTTGTAGTTCCCAAGCCAAACAGAGACGTGAGACCTATTCTGGATTTCAAAGCTCTGAACCAGTTTCTAAACATTCGTACTTTCCGAATGGAGACAATTCGCTCAGTCATGGCCTCCCTGCAGGAAGAGGAATTTCTAGCATCCATTGACATTAAGGATGCATACCTTCATGTGCCTATTTTTCAGGCTCATCAAAGGTTTTTATGCTTTGCAGAAGAAAACTGTCATTTTCAGTTTGTGGCCCTGCCCTTTGAGTTTTCCATGGCTTCAAGAGTGTTCACAAAGATCCTAGCTCCAGTTTTGGCCGTTCTAAGGTCTCAAGAGATATCAGTAATAGAATATCTAGATGATCTATTACTAATGGATCGATCGGCTTTGGCTCTAAACTGGAATATTTTCCAGACAGTTCAGTTCTTAGAACGTCTGGGTTGGATTCTGAACTTGGCAAAGTCAGCATTACAGCCGTTTCAGTATCTGGAATATCTGGGTTTCCTTGTAGACACAATTCAGGAAAAGATATTCTTGCCATCAAGAAAGGTCACAGACCTGAAGGATCTGGTTTGATCCGTAAGAAGTCAAAAGTATTCTTCGGTACGTCTTTGGTGTCCTTTGGTGTACAAAGATGGTGTCCTCATTCGGAGCAGTTCCCTATGCTCAATTCCATGCCAGAGCTTTACGGAACAAAATTCTGTCAGCATGGACCAGAAAGGTCCAGTCCCTAGACTGGTGCATGTCTCTGGTACCAAGAGTACATCAGAATCTAAGTTGGTGGTTGATCACCAGAAATTTGGAGAAAAGGAATTCCTTTCTTCCAGTAGTCTGGAAAGTAGTGACTACAGATGCCAGTTCTGGAGGAAGCCACTGTCCAGGGAAAGTGATCTGGAGTAAAAAAGAGTCTTCCCATCAATGTCTTGGAAATCTGAGCAGTTTGTCGGGCTTTAAAGTACTGGACGCCCAGACTTTGGGGTTACCCTGTCAGGGTACAATCCAACAATGCCACAGCTGTGGCTTATATCAACTATCAAGGAGGCACCAAAAGTCAGTCAGCCCAGTAGGAGGTGGATAAAAACCTATCCTGGGCAGAAAAATGTGTTCCATGCCAATCGGTGGTTTTCATTTCAGGAATAGAAAACTGACAGGCAGACTTTCTAAGTCTTCAACAGATGTTTCTGGGAGAATGGTTCCTACGATCTGAGATTTTTGCATTGATCTGCCAATGCAAGGGGGTCCCAAATGTACATCTATTGGCATCCAGGTTCAACAACAAGTTGAAGAGATTTGTGTCAAGGACCAGGAATCCCCTCGCAGTCGGAGTGGATGCCTTGGTGACTCCTTGGAAGGAGTTTTCCCTGATATTTGCCTTTCCTCCGGTTCAGCTGCTGCCGCGTCTGTTACGCAGAATCCAGCTAGACGGGAAACCAGTTAATCCTGGAAGCTCCAGCATGGCTGAGGAGGTTTGGGTATGTACAAATTAAAAAATTGGCAGTGGCAAGGCCTTAGGTTCTTCCACTGCGTCTAAACTTGCTCTCTAAAGGTCCGATATTCCACCCTGCTTTACAGTCTCTAAATTTGACAGCTTGGCTATTGAAGCCTTGATTTTGAAAGAGAGGGGTAAATCTGTCCCTGCAGTCTCTACCCTGATAAATGCTAGGAAACAAGTCTCTAGAGGCATTTATTAGAGAGTCTGGAAATCTTACATTACCTGGTGTGAGGCCAGAAAAATGGCATCCCTGCAAATATATATCATCAGGAGAATTCTAGCCTTCTTGCAAGTAGGGGTAGATATGAAATTAGCCTTAGGCATCATTAAGGGTCAAATTTCAGCCTTGTCTGTATTTTTCTAAAGATTGATCGCTTCACATTCCTTGGTTCAAACCTTTGTTCAAGGGGTGTTACGTATGCTTTCACCAGTGCAGCCACCATTGTGTCCTTGGGATCTAAATTTGGTGCTGGCCGTTTTACAGAAACAGCTTTTTTGAGCCCATGGAGCATATTCCCCTGGTTCTTTTGACCAGAAAATATTTTTTTTTATTGCGATAACTTCAGCCAGAAGAGTATCAGAACTAGCAGCTCTTTCTTGTGAAGAGCCATTCTTGATTTGACATCAAGATAGGGTGATTCTACGTCCACACCCAGGTTTTTTGCCCAAGGTGGTATCTGCTTTTCATTTGAATCAGGACATTATACATATAAATATAAATCTCAAACAGCGTAGTGCAAGTTATTACATTCTCTTGATGTAGTACCTGCATTCAAGATTTACTTGAAAAGGTCAGCTTTATTTCAAAAGACTGACCTTTTGTTCAAGCTGCCAAAAGAGCCCAGGAAAGGGCAGGCGGCATCTAAGTCTACAATTTCTCAATGGTTTCGCCAGGTTAATATGGTTTGAAAGGTTCCACCTTTTTCCGGTAAAGGCACACTCTGCCAGAAGAGTAGGTGCCTCTTGGGCAGTTCGCAATCAAGCTTCTGTGGCTCAGATTTGCAAGACCGCAACTTGGTCATCGGTGCATACGTTCACTAGATTCTATCAAGTGGAAGTTAGGACCCGGGAGGAGTCTTCATTTGGCCGCAGTGTTCTGTAAGCAGCTATGTTGCTCTTGTGGTCTGATGGCAGTATTTATGTTGTCCCCCTCCCCTCAAGTGCATTGCTATGGGACGTTCCATATGGAAATTAACATGGCTTTGTGTCCCGTGATGTACGATAAAGAAAAAAAAAAATATATATATATATATATATATATCCAAAAAAGGCAGGAAAATTTAGATTTTTCTTACAGCTTACCTGTAAAATCCATTTCTTGGAGTACATCATGAGACACAGAGGTCCCTCCCCTCTTGTATGGTATGTTTATTGCTTGCTACAAAACTGAGGTGCTTCCTGTGTAGGAGGGGTTATATAGGGGGACTTCCTGTCTGATTGGTTGTCAGTGTCCATTCACCTATAGGTGGCATATAACCCATATGGTAATGAATATGGCTCTGTGTCCCATGATGTACTCCAAGAAATGGCTTTTACAGGTAAGCTGTAAAAAAAAAATCTACAAAAATCCTTCAACCTCATTTTGTGTTTTGTTATAGGGATGGAGACGCCGGGCAACACCAGCTTGGGTCTCATCTAAAGTCCCACCTAGTCCAATATGTTTAAAGCAACCAGGGATGGAGACGCCTTGCTTACAGCTTGGTGCCTCATCTAAAGTCCCACCGTGCGATTTTCGTGCGTTTTTGGTGGATGCAGTTTTTGATTTGACCCTAGTGTTTTCCGTATACAGGGATGGAGACCAATAGCATGACCTGCTTGTCTCATATAAAGTCCCAAAGGAAATAAGGGAATTCAAAGGCAGTGTGCTTTACAGGCCATGCCCCATATATAAAATCCCTTCCTATCCATATACTGCATCCACCAAGGGGATGGAGGTGTAATGCTTTTCAGCTGGTCTTCTCCAGTTTGCACCATGGTTATATTTTAACCTAATTATTTGAACTTTTTGAGACAATAGCCAGTCGTGCATGGGGATGGGTTGGGGGAGGTTGGGCTGTCTCCCTCTCACCTGTTCCCCATCCACCCATTAGCGGCCATGTGCCTCCAGTGTGAGGACACTAAATTAAGAGTGTAGGACTGCAGATTTAAACAGGGTGCCGTGACGTGGCTCTGCAGCTTTCACATGCGTTTGCAAATGTGTGTCAACTAAACCCCTGTTCTTTGTACCAAGAGACAGGTCTTATTTGGTTGGTGACAGACTGGAAGGTGAGTACATCAAACTGGGGGCTGGCTGACTTTCATGCACCTCTTACAATCCTTCAACCTCATTTTGTGTTTTGTTATAGGGATGGAGACGCCGGGCAACACCAGCTTGGGTCTCATCTAAAGTCCCACCTAGTCCAATATGTTTAAAGCAACCAGGGATGGAGACGCCTTGCTTACAGCTTGGTGCCTCATCTAAAGTCCCACAGTGCGATTTTCGTGCGTTTTTGGTGGATGCAGTTTTTGATTTGACCCTAGTGTTTTCCGTATACAGGGATGGAGACCAATAGCATGACCTGCTTGTCTCATATAAAGTCCCAAAGGAAATAAGGGAATTCAAAGGCAGTGTGCTTTACAGGCCATGCCCCATATATAAAATCCCTTCCTATCCATATACTGCATCCACCAAGGGGATGGAGGTGTAATGCTTTTCAGCTGGTCTTCTCCAGTTTGCACCATGGTTATATTTTAACCTAATTATTTGAACTTTTTGAGACAATAGCCAGTCGTGCATGGGGATGGGTTGGGGGAGGTTGGGCTGTCTCCCTCTCACCTGTTCCCCATCCACCCATTAGCGGCCATGTGCCTCCAGTGTGAGGACACTAAATTAAGAGTGTAGGACTGCAGATTTAAACAGGGTGCCGTGACGTGGCTCTGCAGCTTTCACATGCGTTTGCAAATGTGTGTCAACTAAACCCCTGTTCTTTGTACCAAGAGACAGGTCTTATTTGGTTGGTGACAGACTGGAAGGTGAGTACATCAAACTGGGGGCTGGCTGACTTTCATGCACCTCTTACAATCCTTCAACCTCGTTTTGTGTTTTGTTATAGGGATGGAGACGCCGGGCAACACCAGCTTGGGTCTCATCTAAAGTCCCACCTAGTCCAATATGTTTAAAAAAAAATCTACATTTTCCTGCCTTTTTGGATATTTAAATCCTTCTTTCAGACAGACATTTTGCTATAGTGCAGTGCTAGGTCACTGAGCTTTACTATTCTTTATTGTTTTGACAAATATACACATAGCAACAAAGATTTTAAAAATGTGTAGCACGCCCCCTACAGGGGCTGCTGAGTATGTTCATTCCGTCCTCACTTCCTTGACTCTGAGGCACCTCCAACCTGCTTGACACTATGGGTTCTGACATGATAATTCAGGAAAAACACAAAAATGACACCTAGATATAGGTATATCAGTTTTACTGACTTTAAATAGAAAATAAACAAATACAGTTTCAACACGACAGGAATTATGACAGTCTGGGACCATAGTGAAATTCTGAGTCTTGAAGTCCCATAAAGTACAAAGTAACCCAAGACTCAGAATTCTTTATTTCAATAATATAAGAAACAAATAGATATAATGATATCTAACTGAAGAAACACTTGAATATGATTGCAAGAATAACGCAATACTGCTTATAAAAGTGTGAGAGTGACAAATCAGATATCTGACCCTATATTCACTTTAAATAAAACAGTCAGATCTAACTAGTTCAGCTGCACAAAAATTTCTCAATGGAATATACTTCAATGACCAATGTAACCTGACAGAGGGCACTCTATCGCCTATAGGGGGCCCCCTTTGTCCCTGAATTAAGTGAGTCTATTCCTAAGCAAGGCCTTGCTGGTCTTCGCCGGCAGTTGGAGCTAAAATCATTCCAAGAATGATATTTGTAATCCAAAGGGGAAAGGGGTACTTGTATCCAGGCTCCGACTAAGGTAAACAGTATGATCTGCTGTATATATGTCGAGGCGGTCTCACCACGCACTACGCAGACTCAGCATTGTCCCGTGGCAACTGCTCCGCTATCTCCTAGTTCTCACTGTAATTATAGTATATAGTATCTCATCACTTGATACCTAAGTGACGGTGGCCATCGTCCCTACTATATAGAAAAAGAGAGGTCCCCTAGTGGAGGTGGGACTGTGAAGGTGACCGTACACTCAAGGAAGAAGTAACAATGTTTTCAAAAAAACATATAATAACTTTTATTTGTATACACTTTAAAATTGTAACAACTTAAAAATTGTAACAATAAACAGAAAACATTTTTATAAAATTACATAGAGATCACGGCTCATAAAATATATTCCTAGGTATAGGAAGATGGAAATCAGGGGTGTGTATGGTTTTGGAAAGACCCTACGCATTGCGGGTAACAACCCTTCTTCGGGGGTCAACAACTTGAACCATGTGGGTTCACCACCTGGGTATTTAAAGTGGTATGTATGTGTTACCTACATGTTTTAATATGGATTACTTACCCGAAGAAGGGTTGTTACAAATGTCTTCTGTTTATTGTTAAACTACAATTTTAAAGTGTATACAAATAAAAGTTATTATATGTTCTTTTGAAAACATTGTTACTGTCTTCTTCCTTGGGTGTACGGTCGCCTTCACAGTCCCACCTCCACTGGGGGACCTCTCTTGTTTACTGTAATTATACTGCATCACAGGCCCTCTCTCTGTGCCCGTGAGCTGCTGTAGCCACTACAATGGGATATCTCTCACCCGGTTCCTGGGTACTCCTCTCCTGCAGTCCTCCGCACTGGGCCGGTCACTCCTCCGCAATGTCCGCTACCTCTCGCAGGGGTTGTCACTCTGGATCAATCACTCCTCAGTCACATCCGCCACCTTCCGTTAGTGTTTCCGCACTAGGCCTCAGTCTCGCTCCCTGCAGCAGGTCTCCGTCTCCGTCCACCTTCCACGTGGTCCCCGAGGCAAGAGAGCGAATCTCAGACCCTGCCCCCTTATTTATAGACCTCCCCACAATCCCCTGCAGGACCCGCAGCTCCCTGGGAGTATAGTTTCATTCGTCCATTCCACACAGTCTTCATTCTCCACCGGACCACATATCCCATAATCCAGTGCGCCACTCTTCAAGAGAACCTAAGAACAAGCAGCAAACTTAAAGAAACAGTATATCAGCCTTAACTATGCTGGTAGCGATTTCCTCACTTGGCTACAAATGTAATACTGCATAATCTGTACCTTATAATTTTGTAATATAATTTTCTTCATATCTGCTGTTCCTAAAATCAGAAAATACTGTCTATGTGGTTATCCTGAGTTTCTAAAAAAATATATGTAGGGTTAAATGGCACAAAGAAATTATTACAATATTTCAATAATCCCCATATTGCAAAGTGCATAACTGTTTGAATATCTTGCAAATGTAACCTTTGTAGTGCAGGGAGGGGGCCCAGCAAGAGAATTATTATTTTTTTTTTTTTTTATATCCAGGTTGGGCCTTAAGTGATACTGCTTTTGTATGTTATCAATCCATGAATCATTATTACTATTCTGCAGAAATGTAGGCCTATATATAACTTAAGAAAAAAAAATTCATTTGAGCTGTGTGGCCATGTCGTGGAATTTTGGCAATTTTTTTCTGTTAACCAAGCAATATTATCTCTATGATTACTTAATTATAGTAAGTTGAGGCTCGTAGGAATATAATGGTTTGTCCAAGACCACACAAGCAAAATATAAATGTTGGTGGCTGCAGATAAACATAGAAACCACAAGCTTGATGAGAAAAACGGTTACAGAATAGCTGTGATTTTTAATATTAAGATGCACAGTATATTGGTCCTTTTCATTGCAAAATGGCATTTCAAAAATGATCTCCTTAATAAAATGGATCTCTTGCATAGTGAAATTTCCTGTTTTGTTAAGAGGCAAATAAAAACACCTCATTCAGGAAGATTGAATCAAACTTTATTGGAGATTCTTTTGGTGTCCTGAAACAAATTCAGCTTGCCCTATGTTCATTCTATGTTCTTTCTGCTTTTAAAATTGGTAGCTCTGCCGTCATTATATCTGCATGAGCAATCTCAGTGGTATATTAGGAAAAGCTGCAGTGTCTGCATCCTTTAGTCATAGATGAGCCTTAAAATACTGTTTACCCAAAGCCAAAACCTTTTTTTTGCATTTGGAAGGAGTAGGAATTGGTTAAAAATCTCATCGCTGTCCTGTAGACTCAGCAGGAAGTTACAGGAAATCTCTCCAAAGTGAGGATAAATACATTTTTCGACAGTTATAAACAGAACAAGTGTCCACATTGGAAGATTTACCCTCTAGTCCAGTGATGGCGAACCTTGGCACCCCAGATGTTTTGGAACTACATTTCCTATGATGCTTAACTACGTTGCAGAGTACATGAGCATCATGGGAAATGTAGTTCCAAAACATCTGGGGTGCCAAGATTTGCCATCACTGCTTCTAGTCCATTTCTGGGGACATCTCAAAATTTTGACTTTTCCTTCAATTTTGGTCTTAGTAGGAGTGATTTCTGTAACAATTGGAGAGGATAAATCTCTCCAGGGTTCTACCCCATCCCTTATACTATCTAAAACATTTGGGGAAAAAATTGGCGTTAAATATCTAATAAAAATTAAACTCCTCTTGCAGGGTTCCTGTAATCTATCGTGTATCTCAATGTAGAATTCTGAAAAGCAGTGAGCCACAATGAAAATACAAATACAACATACAAAAAGTTTCCTGGTTTTCCTTTTGCAAGAAAACATTTGTTGTTTTTTTGTTTATTTGTTTGTTTTTTAGTGAATCACATTAGCAGCAGTCTAACGAAAATCGTTTTTTTTTATCAAGGGGATTTCCATCATTACACACCCCCCGCCTTCAAAATAGGGAGGACAGCGTGTAATGGGAATTCTTTTCACATTGTCGGTGTAAGGGGCCTTGCACCCACACAGAAATCAAAATTCTAAATTCTAACAACAACTTACAAAGCCCTCCACAACTTGTCCCCCAGCTTTATCACTAAGCTAGTCTCAAAATACCAACTAAATCTTTCTCTTCATTCCTCCCAAGACCTTCTGCTCTCTAGTTTCCTTGATCTCTCCTGCGATGCTCCTCTCCAAGCCTCTCGCATCCTACAGAATGCCCTACCCCAATTATTTTTGACTATCTCCTACTCTGTCTACTTTAGGCAATCCCTGAAATCCCTTCTCTTCAGAGAAGCCTATCCTGCCACCACCTAACAAATTAACTTTTATTTTCTCCAACAGCTCCTCTCACACATTTATTACCTTTTGTATTACCTGACCCTCTCTCCTAGATTGTAAGCCCTAATAAACAGTTCCCTCTGATACCTCTTGTATCGTAAGGCTCCTTTTACACAGGCTTTCTACCCGGCGGACTCTGCTTTGCTCAGCGGGTATCAATCCATTGACAGGTCTGTCTCTGCTCACTGTGCAGAGATGGACCTGTCAGAGCCCCGCTCCCCTCTATTTAGAAAGTGGATGAATACAGACGGCCTGTCCATTTTTATCTGATCCCATCCGATCCTCCAGACAGATGGAAAATATGGTTACCATCCGTCTGGATTTCACGGATCCGATTGGATAGCAGTGGGTGTCAGCGGACATGTCACCGCTGCCCCAAAGGGGTGCATCGAGCATCCAATCAGGTCCACCTGAAAAACTGGCAGGAGGACCTGATCGAAAAGCCAGTGTGAAAGGGGCCTTACTGTACTCTCTGCCCTCATGTTGTAAAGTGCTGCTCAAACTGTTGACGCTATATAAATCCTGTGTAGCACCCTAGTCCTAAACTAGGGCTACTATGTAAATTTAGTTTTTGGCTGGGCTGTAAGCAGCTCAGATTGCTTGTCACCAGTAGGTGTCACTGGTACCACAGACCAGTATGAGATAGAACAACTAGGTTGAGTTACAAATATCTATTTTTCTTTCAGCCAGCCCAGTAGGAGGTTTTTTGCCATTGGTGCATTCTAGGAGAAGATCCCTATTTGGGCTGGGCCATGTGCTCGCTCTCTTGTCTCAGGAACCTCCTGACCTGGGGATATGCTGCTGAAGTGAGCTCTGCAAGTAGGCCCAGAAGCCTGTCTGGGGCCTACTAATCCTGAGGTGGGCCTTAGGCTGTCTTGTCAGCGTGGAAGAAGCCAAGCCAAATTGAGAAGATCAAGGGAAAGACCCTTGCTGGAGAGAGCCAGGATGGAGGCTGGCCTCTCAGGAGGGCCTGGTGACTCATTTGGAGGATGCACCTACATCTAAAACGTGCTTACAGTGTTCCCGAGTCGGCTTAAAGGTTCTGACACTGTGAAGCTGAATCTTGTTCAACAATCTGAAACGTGTTTGCAGTATCGCTGGATCGGCTTGAAGGTTCTGGTACTGTGAAGTTGTACTTTTTCTGAATCCAAATAGCCTGTAAATGATCAGCTGCTGGTATGTGAGACCCCTAACCCTCTCTCCTATTACCTTCTTTCAGGTTCTACATTGAAGCTTTCTACATTAAAGCTTTGAAAAGATCACAAGTGACTGGTGCCCAATTTTTGTTCAAAACTCCCCATTATAGCCATGTACTAAGCCCTAGGGTAAATGCTTGCAGCCTTCCCTGTCTTTGGAGGTCAGGCGGCACTACACCAGTATAATAATAAAAATAATAATAATAATATCAAATTGGGAGAAGCAGCTGTATCTGTGCAGCCACTGCTTCCCAATTGACATAAATTGAACTACCTACACAGGTTTGCAAGGAATACACATACATTTCTGTGCAGGAAAACACAGCCTTCGCAGGGGTGTACAGTGTAGTACTTCTGTGTGAGCGAGGGCCTTAGAACCTCTGTCTTTCATATCCCGATAACAACCACTCCTCTGATTTCTTGTCACAGAAACAGGACGTGAGGTGAAATAAAAATTTGACAGGAACATTTAGGGACTGTTTACACACTTGTGTTGGGCTTTCCTGGGCAACCTTGCCTGGCACAGTTACAATGCAAAGACAAGGCAATTTGCTTTGTTTGCTGTGAACTCCGCTCACACCCTTTTGTTGCTGTGGTGTGAGCTGAACAAAGTACTGCATACAGGCCTTTTTTTAAATTGCAGCTTGTTGCAATGCAAACCACCACATCACAACACCGTTGCGGTGAATAGAATGGGATAAAATGTCGCTTGTGACATTTCAATAAAGTTCTAACAAAAAATTATTGTGACAGAACCCCACTCTGCAGCGGCTGTTTTTATTCATGGGAAACCCTATGTGCGGTTTTGTTCCCCAGCGCCAGAGTCGTACTTTTAATTTTCCTGGTTGCCTGGGATGGAATTTTGTGACTAACACAGGTCCAGACCAGTTGAGGGTGAGGAACCTGGTTAGTCTGTTTTTAAAAGGGGAGAAATGTGACAGAACCCACTGTCACTGTGTGTTTTGGAGGGGACTGTGCGCAAGCCTCCTACCGACAGACTATGGGCCAGAAGATACTGGAGACCTGGGGACATGCTGGCAGTGAGTTAATGTAATGCAATGCTACAGCCCTTCTCCCCCCACCCCCCCCCCCTCCTGTTTCTGTGTCTAATTGTGGGGATTCATGACACATAGACAATGGTCTGGACTGGAGGCATCTCTCCGCAGGGGGTGTGTATTGAGAGACTGCCTGTTTACCATAAGCTCATTAGGTTAACTGTAGCCTGTTTCAATGTACAAATGTTCAGTTCCCATTGGTTGTTCCTTGTCCCCTTCCCCTCTTTGGCAAAGCTAAGGGGAGTTTCCCTAACTGTGTGTAAAACTGTATGTCTTGGAATTTAATAAACAGTTTAAGCTCTGCATGTTGAACCCTCAACACCTGTGTGGATTGTCTCGTGATTGAGGGGTTAAGGGCTGGGTATGGCTTCTCAGCAGGCTGTGGGTGCGTTTGGAGGACAGGAGACACAGGTCCGGCGGATGTGCCCACCTGGGGTACTAAGATCCGTTACAATTATAAACAGTGCAATGCGCCAGGATTGTAGCACTGGCCCTGTCTTCCAACAGCACGCAAGCAGCTGTACATTTAGTGCAGCCACTGGTGTGAAAGAGCCCTTATTCCTCCAGGTCTATCAAAAACTAAAAAAAAATTGCCTGGAGTTATACTTGACCTATTATGGGGTCAGTGTAGAGTAGAATTGTTTCTTATATTTTTTATCAGGGTGGATAAAAATCAATGGTTTTGTTTTTTAAAATAAATAAAACAAAATTGGATTTTTTTTATTTAAATCAGATTTTTTTTTTCAAATTTATTTTAATAAAATGCTTTTGGAGTAAAAATCTATGTAAAGATACTTTTCTATTAAAGATACATAATAATTTAGTTTATACAGCATTAAATGTAGCTAAGTTATGTAGCATGAGGCTGTATATTCTGCAATATTTACATTTTTGGTAAACTCATTCAATGAATCCATGCACTGCATTGATGCATTCACACAATTTCACAGTAACTATGGGATAAAACAAAGTTCAGGAATATTCCTTTATCCCATTGTTTTGCAAATCTATGTGCACTACAAACTATATAATTTAATCTGTTCTAGTATCGCTGTTTTACTAACCTGACAGCTTATTATTCTAAATAGGAAACCTTCATTTTGTTTGCAAATATTAAAGATTCCATCTACCAGCTGCATCACCAACTGTCCTATTAAAGTAAATAGGACTGTAGGCGAGTAAACAGCGGGTCAGAGGAGGAGCCGCTGTGGGACCGAGATGACAGTTGCGCTTTCAAATTTATGACTTAAATCAAGGTGATTTAAATCTAGCCTTTTTACTAGTGATTTAAATTGTGATTTAAATTGACTTGATTTAAATTAAATCCACTCTATTTTCCATATACGTTTTTCAGTGTCAATACCTAAGCCCTTTTCTCCATCTTAAACCACTCCCCTTTGCCAATGATGGAATCCTACGGTTCTACAGTGACACCGCTGTCAAAGAAAGTGCAGCGGCGTCTTTAGCGTGTTGGCTGTGATTCCCAGCCTAGCCTCCCATACTTATTATCCACAGTCAGAGGCAAGATAGCGTCACCCAGTAGGGAAATGGCTGGGGCATTGGGAACAGACTAGTGCAGGGGTTTGTTCTGATTATGCACCAGTGTATTTATTAAAGCTGAAGTTTAGGTGTGAATTTATTGCATGGGTACATTGGTCCAGTTTGGACGCTATTCATATACCATACCTGTGCGATCTCTGTAAAAGCTGTGAATCAATTTTGTAGTTGCCACTATTACAGAGATAGCAGCAGTCTTCTGGGTCCAATGTTGAGCTGCTGCTTTTCTTCATAGTAACCACAAGGGGCCGCTCACTTGGCACTGCTGACATTTACAGGATGTCTTGTATTTTTTCAATGAATACATGAGCTTATCTGATTGGACGAATCCACTCCAAATTTCAATCAGAGACTCCAGGCACAGAAAAAGATAAGGATGGAGCTTTTCAAGAAAATATAAATAATTTTTTCTGGACCCCTCCATAAGTTTCTCCCAAGTTCTCTTCCCATAGAGATCCAGAACAGATAACAGCTGCAGCTCCACCTGCTGGTGGAAACAGGTAGCACAACCTGAAAATACAAATATTACCTTTTACAATTATGTTTTTGGAGTAAGGTAGTAAACTTTGAAATTAGGAAGAGATGGAATCAAAGAGAATTTGAGATATGGAAATCTTTAATACAAATATTATAAATGTACAGGCTCCAGTAACTAATGCAATAAATCAGGGTTCATTTTTGTTTTTCTGAAAATACAGTATATAACATTTATTGTTTGTGTTTAGTTACTGTACATAATTCATTTTTGCACTCTATAGCTCTTTTTTGAACATTTGCATAGACAGCCATTCAACCTACGAGTTAAGGACATCTTACCACACTCAGCATTTTACTTGTAAGACTTTGTTGAACACAGGGAAAGTATAGTAGGTGTAAACTCTGCAAAAGTTCATTCAATATAAAATATGCGTGAATAAAATGAACAAAAGATAACATCATATTTCCTGTTGGGTAATGTAGTTCTACAGCTGTCTATCACTTTCTGACATAGCGTAAGATAACAGCTCAAGGAAATCCTGTTTTGGGTTCATATCTTCTCCATCATTTTTTCAGAGGTCACAGCTCGAAAAAACAGGTTATTTTCAAAAACATCATACAAGTCATTTCATTCATTTCATTAGGTTCCCATACATTAAGCGGTGGAAATGTAGAATGGAGTAAACATATTTATACTATGCTCAATAATTGTACATGTTTCTACTAACACATCAGGTTTATCTTTCCTAATGTATTCTATTATATTCAACACATAAATGTTTGTGAAGATGATTTTTTTTAAGTCTATTGTTCTCTGTATGAATATGCATTAAATCGTTGACATTTAGTGGGTTCTATTGTCATTGTTCAAAGTGTTACTAAACCCTAAGCAGTAAATTAAGTCTGTATATGCAGTAAGGCCTGCTTGTTATACTCACTGTGGAACCTGAGGGGTTAATCCTCTGAATTGTGTAATAAGGCTGTTTGAATCTGTCTTATCTGATCCTCCCCTTTTTTTACTGTCCCTAATCCATCTATCTGCTGATAGAACAGAGCCTTGGAGGCACTCTGCACATGGTCAGTTTGGTGTGTATTACTAGTGATTTTTGGGGGGTTTTTCGGGGAGGGTGCATGTGACCAGCACAGGACCAATCAGCACTGTCCAGACAGAAAGTCAGGGGTCCGGCAGTCTCGTAGGACAGTCTAATTAGAATGAAAATTCCTCCAACAAGTTTTAACCAGTGCTCGGCCAGACACTGATAGAAGTCACAAATCTGCTAAATACTGCTGATTAGAAAAGGAATTCATTTAGCAGTTTAGATTTACTAAAATAATTGTATTTTCATGTTCTGTGTACTGTGGGAGACCATATATAGTGAATGCAGGGTCCCAGGTTTAATAACACTTTAATTTTACAGGATGCATTATCAAAATGTTGTAAATAAGAGATGCAAAGAGATATTGAATCTATTTATAAATATTTTTTTCCAAGATTCACACATTTTTAACAAAAAAAAAAAAAAGGGGTGAGGGGGAAACAGTGACATCCCCTCCCCACTTCTCCGCCTCCTCCAATTAGAGAACACCTTGTATTCACTGAAAAATACAGGGTGTTCTATGAATGGCGGCACAGAAACAGGAGAGATTCCTTTAAAGCTGGACCCTCCTCCTCCCCCTTTTAAATTCCAAGGCCCCATGGAGTCACCCTTACATGCAACCTCCTGTGAGAGAGAATCCCATGGCACTGCCTCCTCTGACATGCATTTGCAGCTAGGGAGGTGACGGGGTGCTCATGCACAGTGGTCCATTGAAATTATAGGACATGTTGTCTCAAGGAGGGGGATCATGGGGGCTACTATGTAGTGATCAGTGTACACTCCCCGACAGGAACCCAATAAAGATAATAATTTGTTGCTAAAATATTTAGAAGAAAACATTTATTAGCTTATGTTTGACTGCTCCATCGAGTAGATCGAATACTACAAAATAATTTTAGACTTTAGCACTACTTTTAGTCCACTTAACAAATTCAGCTCCAGAAGTTTTACCATCAGACCCGTCCCCCGAACCCCACCTCTTCGTGACCAGGCCATTTTTTATGATACGGCACTGCGTTACTTTAACTGACAATTGCGCAGTCATATGGCACTGTACCCAAATAAAATTTGTCCTTTTTTTTACCACAAACAGAGCTTTCTTTTGCTGGTATTTGATCACCTTTGCGGTTTTTATTTTTTGTGCTATTAACAAAAAAAGACCAACAATTTTGTAAAAAAAAAAAAAAAAACCAATATTTTTTTACTTTCTGCTATAAAACATATCCAATAAAAAAATTTAAAAAATCAAATTCCTTCATCAGTTTAGGCCAATATTTATTCTGCTACGTGTTTTTGGTAAAAAAAAAAAATCCCAATAAGTGTATATTGATTGGTTTGCGCAATAGCTATAGCATCTACAAACTAGGGGATATTTTTATGTAATTTTTATTTATTTAAAATTTTTTTACTAGTAATAATGGTGATCAGCGCCTTATAGCGGGACTGCGACATTGTCAAATCAGACACTAAGGCTGCTCTCACATGGGCTTTCCGATCAGGTCCGCCTGTCAGTTTTTCAGGTGAACCTGATCGGATGCTCCATGCAGCCCTATGGAGCAGTGGATGTCAGCAGTGGCATCTCCGCTGACACTCGCTGCTATCCGATTCAATCCGATCCTGTCCTGTTAATCCAGACGGATGGAAACCCTATTTTCCATCCGTCTGGAGGATCGGATCAGATGAAAATGAACAGGCGGTCTTCATCGGTTTTCACCTCATCTCCCATAGAGGAGAGCTGGGATCTGACAGGTCTGTCTCTGCAAAGTAAGTGGAGACAGAGCTGTCATCCACGTGCTCAGCGGGGATTCACGGATCGATCCCCGCTGAGAAAAAGAGAGTCCGTCAGGCGCACCGCTCGTATGAAAGGACCCTAAGTGACACTTTAGACAGTTTTTTGGGAACCAGTGACAGTAATACAGTGATCAGTGCTAAAAAAATATGCAGTGTCACTGTACTAATGACACTGGCAGGGAAGGGGCTAACATCAGGGGTGATCAAAGGGTTAAATGTGTTCCCTGGGAGTGCTTGCTAACTGTGTGGAAGGTGTGCTTTGACTAGGGGAAGACAGAGATCCGTATTCCTGCTTAGCAGAAACACAGGATCTCCACCTTCCCCTCTCACAGAAGGGTGGTCTGCTTTGTTTACATAGGCAGACCACCGTTCTGCCTCTTTCGGGAACGATCGCCGGGTGGCAACAAACAGCGGGGCCACTGGGCATGCTGATTGGCTCCCGCTTTGTCCTTTCATAGCTGAAGCGGGTTGCTGGTGGCACACAAATGCGTGCCCCACACCCGAAAAAAAGATGATGTACAGGTATGTGATTTCGCATTGCAGGGCCAGCCCTGCTGCAGTACATGTATATGGGGCGGTCTGGAAGCAGTTAAGCCGCCAATAAATGAATTGAAATTCATCAGGGACTGGCCGAATTTTGAACCTCTGTGGGCAGGCTGGTTGTCCAGAAGTTGATCTCTCAATCAGCTCCTGTACAACAACCCTGCCGTGTTGTTTTCGACTATAGCCAGTAACACCAATCATTGTTTTCCGATATCAGGGAACTCTACTTACTGTCAGAGTGTGTTGATGGTGGAATTGAATCATTTTTTTTTTTTTTTTCATTCAACCAGCTGGTTGAATGAAAAAAAAAAAAGCATTATCTATGGCCTGCCCTAGCAAGTTTAAGAGGGGTCCCATCATTGCATATGAAGGTGACACAACTAATATTTTTTTTCTTAAAGCCTAACTCTGGTATTAGGGCTTCCCAGCCCCCTTTTTGTGAACACTACCAAATGAAGCACCCAAACCTATAGTGTAGATCAGGGGTCCTCAAACTACGGCCCGCATCCGGCCCGCCAGGGTCTTGAACCCGGCCCGCCAGCAATTGTAGAACCAGGGGTTGGGCTGTGGGGCAGGGTGGAGATTTCCACGGCCGCTGTTTGCTAACTTTTTTTTTTCTGTGTGCAGGATATCGTCTGCGGCGGCCGCCAATTGGCTGTGTCACTGCCACGCTGCATTCTTGGAGTTGTAGTCCTGACCACACCCAAGTTCCTTGTGGCGTTGGTTGTGGAGAACTGAGCAGGAGCGCGCAGCAGGAAACTACAACTCCCAGAGACTTTGAAGGCAGGCAGAGGCGAGGCACACAGCGCAATAGGGAACAGGTTACGCACATCACATGACCCGCTCAGGCTCGCTGCTGGATGGCTGCAACAGTGCAGCCTGAAGTTTTTAGAAAGAGTGAGAGCAGCTTACTTTGGACCGAGAGTCTGTGGACTGGAGGCAGGGAGCGCCAACCTGCCAGGGGACGCATGTTACTGGCTCGGGCTGGGCACTGGCTGCAGCTTGAAGTGGTCATCACCCCCAGGAGGCCGAGCAAGGACCTGCTAAGCTGTCATGGGCCATAGGCATTGCTGAGGTGAGGCACCCTGACATCCCCAGCTGACCCCCACATCCTATCTCACCCCCCACACATACACCCCATTTACCCTGCCCCAGTGCCCTGCTCTGGAACCCCTCAGAGCTGAGGACATGACAGCCCCCCAACTCGTGAAGTCCCAGCATGAGCCCCTGAGATTTAAGAATGTGACCCCTTAGAGCTCGTAGGTTCATGCTGGGACTTGTAGTCATTCACTAGTTGGGGGGGGGGGCAGGTTTTCAGCTCTGAAGGGTTCATACAGGGACTTGTCTGCACTGCTTGCACTTTAGTTCCTGAGGCCATGGTTTTAAATATTGTACTGTTTTTTGTGCATTACAAATAAAATATGTGCATAGGAATTTGTTACTATTTTTTCAAACTCTAGTCCGGCCCACAACAATGTCTGTGGGACAGTGAACTGGCCCCCTGTTTAAAAAGTTTGAGGACCCCTGGTGTAGATAATATGTATCTATACGTTTTTTCCAGGTGTCTCTGCCAGGCTCAATGACATTACAGGGCCTTCCTCACACCCTCTTCTGCCTCCTATGATGGGCAAATACTAAATGTTGCATAGAGCAGTGCACATCATTATGTGGCACCATTCTCTGCAGCTTTACTCTTGTGAATCCAAGACAAAAAGAATGGAGCCGCATTACTAGATCAGTGAGTAAGGACTGAGGACAGCCCCAGAAATTGGATGAGTATAGTAGCCAGAATTGCTTTTTTTGTTTTTAAGAACTGCCTGGGGGTGGGGGGGGAGTTCACTTTTTGCTTAAAGTCCAACTCTGAGAATTCTGAAAATTCTCCCATGCAGTGGGGCTGTGTCCGCATTGCAAAGGTTAACTGCTCGTTTAGGACCAAGGAAGAGGAATAGCAATTTTACTTCCCTGATCTTCCACACTCATAGCAGATGGCGCTTCCCAATGCCTTGGTGGACTGTCCCCTCGGAATTCTCATGCCCAGTGCAGAACTATGGATCCTGCATCGGTTTTGAGGACATCAGGAACTTAGGCCGCTGGAGCACGGAGGAGAAGATGCTGCAGGGACCAGTCTAGCAGCGCAGAGTTGCAGAGGATCGGTAAATAAATCTACTTTTCTATGCCCCCTAAACCTAAACAAGCAGTTGACCCTTGCATTGCAGGCAGACTCCCCTGCAAAAGAGAACTTTCACATTTCCTGGAGTTGGACTTTAAATGCCAAAACAGGAACGAACAGTTCTGAACTGTACGTGTTAGTTGTGAAAAAGTTTAATCTATTAACAAGTCTTTTTAACAAGCAGATAAATCAACAAGGTAAATTTTGTGTGCCTTATCTGCGCAATCGTACCATTTATAGCTTTCTCATTTGCAAAGACTTTTCCGGTACATTTGTTATGTGTAGCTTGTTTACAAGAGTTAACAGCTTTTGGGCCCTGGAACTGGGACAAAGGTAAAATGAAAAGGGGCCCATTCATACTTTTTGCAGTTACTTACGTTTTATTTCCATATTGAAAATGCAGGTAACTGCAATGACACAGAAAACATTAGATTTATGTGTGTCATGTTCAGACCAGAATGCAGTGTTAGGCTGGCCATACATGTTTAGTTTTCTTGTACAATTGTCCTTTAGATTTACCTCAAACTATGTAGTGCAAGAGCCTGCATAGATGGATACAATTGAAAGTTGTCTTATTATATGGTTTTTGGTAAATCTAAAGGAAAATTGTACAAGGGAATTGAACATGTATGGTCAGCCTTAGACTGCGTTCCGGAGCAGTGCAATATTATACAAAATGTTTTCATAATATCAGACTGCACTGCGTGGTGCCGCATTTCACTGCACAGAGGCGCAGCACACCAGACTGCTGTGCAGTGACACAAATGAAGTGTCACATTGTACACTTCTAATAAAGTTCAGTAAAAAAAAAAAAAAAAAAGGAGATGTGTAATGCAATAAAACACGCATCACACCGCCCCTGCCACATGGATCTGAAGCCCAAAACACTGAGTGGACCCCAAGTGAAATATATTTCTTTCAGTTATGTGATCTCTCCTTCCACCGCTGTACCTTTCATAGGAAATGCAGATCTACATCCAATAACACATACAAACATTTATTGCCCTGCAGAAAATGTTTCTAACAGCATATTTTTACCTAAAGGTAGCACACACATACACCCACACAACATGTTTATGTACAGTATTTCAATAACGAATTGCCATGCAGAATAGATTCTTAACTGCCACCCTGCCTGCAAATGCCATCTGACCATAGGTGTGCGCAGCCTATGGCATTGTGTGTGCATGCATATACAGTTTCTCACAAAAGTGAGTACAACCCTCACATTTTTGTAAATATTTTATTATATCTTTTCATGTGACAACACTAAGCCCCCGTTCACACTGGGGCGACCGGTCAGGCGACCTGGTCGCCTGACAGGTCGCCTTCCATAGAGAAGCTGCGGACCCGTTCTAATAGGAGCGACACAAGTCGCTCCGACTTAGAAAAAGGGTCCGGAGCTTCTTTGGGGCGACCCGGAGTGACCTGCATAGACTTCAATGTTATGAAGTCCGAGCAGCGCGCCGCGACCTATGAGGTCGCCCGGCAAAGTAGCGTCGCCCCAGTGTGAACGGGGCTTGAAGAGAAATGACACTTTGCTATAGTGTAAATTGGTGAGTGTACAGCTTGTATAACAGTGGAAATTTTCTGTCCCCTCAAAATAACTCAACACAGCCATTAATGTCTAAACCGCTGGCAATAAAAGTGAGTACACCTCTAAGTGACAATGTCCAAATTGGGCCCAATTAGCCATTTTCCCTCCCTGGTGTCATGTGACTCGTTAGTGTTACAAGGTGTGAATGGGGAGCAGGTGTGTTAAATTTGGTGTTATCGCTCTCATTCTCTCATACAGTCACTGGAAGTTCAACATGGCTTTTATTATTATTATTATTATTAAGGATTTCTATAGCGCCAGCAATTTACGCAGCGCTTTAAAATTTATGGCAAAGAACTCTCTGAGGATCTGAAAAAAATAATTGTTGCTCTACATAAAGATGGCCTAGGCTATAAGAAGTCTGCCAAGACCCTGAAACTGAGCTGCAGCATGGTGGCCAAGACCATACAGTGGTTTAACAGGACAGGTTCCACTCAGAACAGGCCTTGTCATGGTCGACCAAAGAAGTTGAGTGTACATGCTCAGTGTCATATCCAGAGGTTGTCTTTGGGAAATAGACATATGAGTGCTGCCAGCATTGCTGCAGAGGTTGAAGGGGTGGGGGGGTCAGCCTGTCAGTGCTCAGACCATACGCCGCCCACTGTATCAAATTGGTTTGCATGGCTGTTGTCCCAGAATAAAGCCTCTTCTAAAGCTGATGCACAAGAAAGCCCGCAAACAGTTTTCTGAAGACAAGCAGACTAAGGACATGGATTACTGGAGCCATATCCTGTGGTCTGATGAGTCCAAGATAAACTTATTTGGTTCAGATGGTGTCAAGGGTATGTGGCACCAACCAGGTGAGGAGTACAAAGACAAGTATGTTTTGCCTACAGTCAAGCATGGTGGTGGGAGTGTCATGGTCTGGGGCTGCATGAGTTCTGCCAGAACTGGGGAGCTACAGATCATTGAGGGAACCTTGAATGCCAACATGTACTGTGAAATACTGAAGCAGAGCATGATCCCCTCCCTTCAGAGACTGGGCTGCAGGGCAGTATTCCAAAATGATAACGACCCCCAACACACCTCCAAAACGACCACTGCCTTGCTAAAGAAGCTGAGGGTAAAGGTGATGGACTGGCCAAGCATGTCTCCAGACCTAAACCCTATTGAGCATCTGTGGGGCATCCTCAAATGGAAGGTGGAGGAACGCAATGTCTCTAACTTCCACCAGCTTCGTGATGTCATCATGGAGGAGTGGAAGAGGACTCCAATGGCAACCTGTGAAGCTCTGGTGAACTCCATGCCCAAGAGGGTTTGGGTAATGCTGGAAAAAAATGGTGGCCACACAAAATATTGATACTTTGGGCCCAATTTGAACATTGTCACTTAGGGGTGTACTCACTTTTGTTGCCAGCAGTTTTAGACATTAATGACTGTGTGTTGAGTTATTTTGAGGGTACAGCAAATTTACACTGTTATACAAGCTGTACACTCCTTACTTTACATTGTAGCAAACTGTCATTTCTTTAGTGTTGTCACATGTAAAGATATAATAAAATATATAATAAAATATTTACAAAAATGTGAGGGGTGTCGGTAGGGAATTAGACACTGTATTTTTATTATTATTTTTATTATATTTTTTACAATTTTATTTTTTTATTATTATTATTTTTTTTTATTTCTTTTAGGAGACCTGTTAGGGGGCTTAGGTTATATCAGGGGTCTAAACAGGGGGAATCTGCCCCACACGGGTTAATAGGGTGTGCCCAGGCACACCTGGTACACCCTGTGTGCAGGCCTATGCATCTGACCAATTCCTCATACTGCCCAGCTTTAGAAACTTGAGCATAAGGAACACTTTAGCAGACACATTTTGTGTTTAGGGACACATTTTTGCACTGAAAAGTGGGAGTGGTTAAGTAAAGTGGGAGTTGTTAAATTAAACTAAATATTGCCCATGGCTTAAAGTCTAAAGCCTAGTACACACGGGCCAAATGTAAGATGGCAGAAGCCCACATTCGGCCTGTGTGTACAGCAGCCGGTCCAACAGAAGCAAGCCATTCAGCCGGCATCCTTCAAAGGCTCATGATCAAAAAAGGTCTGCCAGCCAGCTCCTGATCAGTGCTCTCAGCCATTGTACAGTGGCTCCTCAAAGAGTCGTCAGGATTTTTTTCTTCAACTCGCTGGGTTGGATGAAAAAAAAACTAGTAGTGTGTATGAGGCTGAACTCCATCTTTCTGCAACTTTAAACTCTAACTTCAAAGCTGAATTCAGCTCCTTTGTAAAAAGTGAAGGCAAACTATGAAGCCCAAATAATGCTGGGTATCTGATTCAGGATTTCAGGTCATTTTCGGGTTAGCAGCTTTCCCAATTTAAAAACTGAGATAAAGGTTAGTAGAGGGCACACAGCTCTGCCAGAAAGGATGGAAAACCTTTTTTGTATCACAATTCTCCATAAAAGTGACCCATGCCATCCCTTTAGATATCCCATTAACCACTTGCCGACCGCCGCACGACTATCTACGTCGGCGGTCAGCCCCTCACAGGCAAACTAACGTAGGGCTACGTTGCTTGCTTGTGAGGGTCTAGGGAGCGAGCGCGCGCCCCCCGGGGCGCGCTCCCGCTCCCGCGTGGTCACGGACCCCCCCGCGCGTGTGACCAGCGGACCCGATGTCCGCCGGTCACTCGGCGATCGGCGGGGGAGAGGGAGAATGTCAGGCAGCTTGTGTAAACAAACTGCCTGTCATTCTCTTCGCTGCAAAGACACTGATAAAACGGATCTGGTATGTAGATCCGTTGATCAGTGTCTTTACAGCTAGAGCCACAGCCAATCACAGTAGAAACCACGCCCCTAGGGACACACACAGCCCCTCCCTTCCAAATAAAGTTAACCCCTTCACTACCAGTGTATTTTTACAGTAACAGTGCATATATATAGCACTGATTACTGTAGAAATGTCACTGGTAACCCCAAAAGTGTCAAAAATGTCAGTCAAGGGTCCGATCTGTCCGCCGCAATGTCGCAGTACCGCAAAAAAAATCGCAGATCGCCGCCATTACGCGTTAAAAAAAAAAACAACAAAAATGACAAAAATCTTTCCCTTTGTTAGTAAACGCGATAACTTTTGCGCAAACCAATCAAAATACGCTTTTTGCGATTTTTTTTACCAAACATAGGTAGCATAAAATAAATTGGCCGAAAATTTTTAAAAATTTTGATTTTTACATTTTTTTTTGGGGGAATTTCATATAAAAAAATGTGAAAAATATTGCTATTTTTGCAAAATTGACGCTCTTTTTTTGTTTATAGCGCGTGATCAAAAAATCGCACAGGTGATCAAATACCACCAAAAGAAAGCTCTGTTTGTGGGAAAAAAAGGACGTCAAATTCGTTTAGGTACAGCGTCGCACGACCGCGCAATTGTGCGTTAAATTCACGCAGTGCCGAATCGCAAAATACCCCCTGGTCGGAATGGGGGTAAAATCTTCCGGGGCTTAAGTGGTTAAAGTGGTTCTAAAAGCGGAAGGTTTTTTTATCTTAATGCATTCCATGCATTAAGAAAAAAAACCTGTGTCCAGCAGCCCCCCTAAACCCCCCTAATACTTACCTGAGCCCATCTCGACCCAGTGACATTGCACGAGAGCATCGGCTATCCTGGACTCTCCCTCCTGATTGGCTGAGACAGCAGTGGGCGCCATCAGCTCCCTGTGCTGTTGATCAAAGTCAGCTAGCCAATGAGGAGAGGGAGGGGGCAGGGCCAAGCTGTGGCTCCATGTCTGAATGGACAAAGGGAGGTGTGGCTCCGCTCAGGTGCCCCCATAGCAAGCTGCTTGCTGTAGGGAGAACTTGGCAGGGGCCAGGAGCACCAGCAAGGGACTGTGAGAGGAGGAGGATCTTGGCTGCTCTGTGCAAAACCACTGCACAGAGCAGGTAAATATAACATGTTTGTTATTTTTAAACACAAAAAAAAAAGACTTTAAGATCACTTTAACCAGAACCTGTGCATAGAGACTGTTGTGAGCTCATTACTTGCTCCCTCCTTCACATTAAACCTCTCTAGTAATTCTTCAATGGAAGCTGGGAAAAATCATTGTGAAAATAAACTTTACTTACTTACTTTCACATTATCTGATTGGCTAAAAATATTTATTTTATATTGGTTGGGGGGTCATCCAATAGAAAATAATTTGAAAGGAGAAATAAAGGAGGCTTAACTGGAACACAGTTTGAAGGAATAAAAAAACATGTTCCACTCTCAAAGCCAGCTCTCCTGCTTTACTTAAAGTGGTAGTAAACAGCTGCAATAAAAAAAAAAAAAAGACTTTCCCCTGCAAAATAATACCCTAATGTGCTATTATGCATCACATGCTAGCACATTATGAAATACTTACCTTAAAACGAAGCCCTCCAGCGGCGCGCTGTGACCACTAACAGGGCTTTCATCTTCCCCCAGTCTTCCTTCCGGGTTCGCAGACTCCGACTGTGTGAGTGGCCAGAGCTGCAATGATATCACTCTCACGCATGTGCGTGGGAGCCCTTGGATATGGCACGGTGCTCTGCCACGGCTGCATCCAGGGTGAAAATCTCCTCCTCAATGCACCTTTAGGAAATATTATTTTTACCTACAGGTAAGCATTATTATAGACTTACCTGTAGGTAAAATCACAAAACGGACTTCACTACCACTTTAATGCTGGGTGCCAGGGCTGGAAAGGAGACATTCACGCACCAAAACACACTGAAGAAATGAAGGACGGATGCACACTGGTGACATCACAATATTTACCAGTTTTTTCCACAGACAATTTCTAGCCCAGAGACCTACCTATAGGGCTTAGTTGTAGAGATAGGAGGAGAAAGGAAGAGGATTCTTTCATACACACTAGGCCAGGGCACCTTGGAACCTTGGCACCCCAGATGCTTTGGAACTACATTTCCCAAGATGCTCATGCACTCTGCAGTGTAGCTGAGCATCATGGGAAATGTAGTTCCAAAACATCTGGGGTGCCAAGGTTCGCCATCACTGAGTCCTAGTCTAATACTATTAAAAGGACCTGAAAACATCTTAACCACTTGACCTCCAGAAGGTTTACCCCCCTTCACGACAGGGCCATTTTTTGCGATACGGCACTGCGTTACTTTAACTGATAACCGCGCAACTCTGTACACAAAAAAAAATGTATGTCTTTTTTTTTCCCCACAAATAGAGCTTTCTTTTGGTGGTATTTGATCACCTCTGCAGTTTTTTTTTTTTGTTTTTTTTTGCACTGTAAACAATATGACTGACAATTTTTACTTTCTTCCATAAAACATATCCAATAAAAAAATTGAAAAAAGCTAATTTCTTCATCAGTTTAGGCCAATATGTATATTCTGCTACATGGTAAAAAAAAAACAATAAGCATATATTGATTGGTTTGCGCAAATCTTATAGCATTTACAAACTATGGGATATTTTTTATTTTTTACTAGTAATGACAGCTAGACCAGCGACTAGCGGAACTGCGATATTGCAACAAACATTTAGACACCAACTCACACTTTTGATATTTTTGAGGACCAGTGACACTAATACAGTGATCAGTGCTAAAAAAAATATGCACTGTTTTACTATACTTTGGGAGGTGCTTTTACTAGCGGAAGAGATTAAATGTATTCCCTGCTTTGCAGGGACACAAATGTAATCTCTTCCCTCCTGTCAGATTTGCCTTGTTTACATAGTCAGACCGGCGTTCTGTCTCTCTTTTCGATCCGCGGTACCCCCTGCTCGGCTCCCGCTGTTATCACACACTGCTGCCGCCAAGGCACATGCACGCCCTGACAATCTTTTTTCTAGTGACACCACAGGTGCATTTCTACCCAAAACCCATCCTACCCATAGTGCAGTGCCATGTTTTAAGAATGATTTAAAGTTTCTTTTCTCGGGGGGGGGGGGGGCGCAAGGAGCTGGTCTTGCCTAGGGCGCAAAATAGTCTAGCACCGGCACTGACCACAGGTGCATTTCTACCCAAAACCCATCTCACCCATAGTGCAGTGCCGTGTTTTAAAAATTATTTAAAGTTTCTTTTCTGGGGGGGGGGGGTTCTGGGGGGGGGCGCAAGTAGCTGGTCTTTCCTAGGGTGCAAAATAGTCTAGCACCAGCCCTGTATATACGTGATCCAGCAAAAAGGTGCCACCCTGTAGCAGTCTTAAGTGGTTAAAGAATAATTCCAGGTATGGGTATTTTTAAAAAGTTACATTGGTCCAGCAAGTACAAATTTGGGCAGTCTTGTTCTGGTTAGATCCTCATCGAATTAGGCCATACACCAATCGGTTTTTAGTTAAAATAGAACAGTGAGGCCCCGTTCACACTGGGGCGACGCTACTTCGGACCGCGACCTCCGAGGTCGCGGTGCGAGCAGCGCGCCGCGACCTCGGAGCAGCCGCCACGGACTTCATAACATTGAAGTCTATGGCGGTCGCCTCCTGGTCGCCCCAAAGAAGCTCCGGACCCTTTTTCTAAGTCGGAGCGACTTGTGTCGCTCCTATTAGAACGGGTCCGCAGCTTCCCTATTGGAGGCGACCTGCGGCGACCTGTGAGTGTGAACCGGGACTTAATTGTCAAAGCATATATGTGGTGTACTGTGTGTCATCCACTGCACAGCCTGAAACAAACAATATGTGGGAAGAAGCACAAGACACCTATGTGCTCAAGTTAGGGATCACCTCTCTAACAATAAAACAAATAAGAACACAAATGTAGTGAGACATTTTGTAGATTATTAAGGACATTCGACTTTCATTTAAAGTACAAATAATAGAAATGGTAGACAAATCCACTAGAGGGGGAGATTTCTTCTCTCTCCTGAGCAAGAGGGAAGTTTATTGGATCTTTAACATGGACTCTAGGATTTTGGGGGTCTATTGCTATGGTTATCGGTAGAAAAAAAAATATTGTGAGGTCATTGGAGTGAGGCTGTCCTTTATTTCTTCAATCTTAAGGTGCATGTGAACCTTAATTTACATAGTTGGGGGTTCATTTTTGTAGGATGCCTGTACTCCTGTGGTCAGACTGCTGCTGATATGCCTGCCCAACTCTGTTTCTTCTAGGAGCTGCAGAACACTGTGCAGGCCTGTACTCCCCAGGTCAGATCTCTGTGAACTTGCCCCCAACCCATCCCTGCACAGTTTAGCAACAGCAGCTGGGATATGTGCTGTCAGCAGGACCTGAGGATCATCACTTGGAACCTCCTCCCCCACCCTTCACAGCTCAGGATGCAGAGTCTGCTAAGCAATGTGATCAATGAAAAACTTAAAGAAAAAGGTATTCACTATCAAAAACAAAAAGCAGCACGCACCGCAATTTTTATGAACAACATTGCTCAGTGCTGAAAGAGGGATAAAAAGAAACATTGTATCTTTATAGTCATTTACAGATCAAAGAAATGAACTTCAGTCTGTAAATGAAATCTGTTTAAGGGCTCTTTCACACGGCCGCTCCGTGTGAAAGCTCCGCTGCGGGACTTTTTTTTTTTTTTTTTACGGAGCGGATGACATTTGTGTCATCCGCTCCGTATGTCCGCATATCATCCCATCCGTTTGCGGATGATATGCGGACATAATGTATGTCTATGGGCATTGCGGATGTCAGCGGGTGACACCGCTGACATCCGATTTTCCTTCCTTTGCGTTTTTTGAACGGATGAAAAAATAGGGTTCTGTTCCGTTCCAAAAAATGGAACAGAACTGAAAGGATGAAAATCGGATGTCAGCGGATGGTATTCCGCTGACATCCGCAATGCCATAGACTTACATTATGTCCGCAAATCATCCGCAAAAAAATAGGATGATTTGCGGACAAGCGGAGCGGCCGTGTGAAAGAGCCCTAGCAACCTTGTCAAGTAAAAAAAAACTTCAATTTTATAAACTATTAATAATGAACATTTTTTTGTTTGCTTTGTTCATAAATATTTTTACACTTTTAACAGATATTAACACGTTTACAAATTAAAAAAAAAACAAATTTATTTCATTTGTAAAATAACTTTTCAATGCTTTGCACCATTGCTGATAGCTGAAGTTTAAACAAAAAGGTTGCGGTAGATATCGGTAATTGTTATTGGCGAGTACTTAAAAAGAAAAGACCCCAATAAAATCGAATAGTAATGTTTTTATTTCTTTATACATTACATTATTTTTTATCACATTTCTTTAAAGTTGATTGACGCAAGGAGTAGTGTCTTATTTTATTGCCATCTCCTTTGATAACCTAATGTTCAGGGACTGTAAATCTTTAAATTAAAAAAGTTCTTCAGAATCATGAGAGAATTGTGATCTTTATTCTAAGCAAAACAATTGAGATTCTCATTTTATCCAGAATCGTGCAGCTCTACTAGAGAGTTGTGACATGAGGGAGGAGCAATAAATTGCTTACATGCATCACATTGCTTCTATGCACAGGTCCTGTTTGGTGGGATGGCATAAAGAATTGCATGGGCAACTTTAAAGTGGATCTTTCATTAACTTTACAAGTTTGCCGAATTACATTTCTGACATATCACAATCTACAGTAAAAGAAAATGTAAAGAATCTCTACATTATTATCACTAAAGAGTAATCATTTATGTCCATTTACTTGACTTTGCCTAGGCTGAGAAGATGCCAACAGTCTGCTGAAGGCAGGAGAATGCATTTTCTTCTTTCTTTTCTTTCTCGTCTCTCTGTCACAATAAACTGATCTTTGAAAAATTGCGGACACGATGGACAGTATATGTTGAAAGGCTTCAGCAGGGAACTGATCAGTGTCAGATAGCTGTGAAGACAACCAAGAACTGTATATTTACCAGGATATACATAATTGTGTCTCCTCTGAACCAGCTTCCCCACCCAGGAAGAAGACGCTGACCCTGAATAATGTACAAAGATGGCACCTGTCCCACTGGGATTGGATCGGTTTGGGTTTGTATTAGGAGCCTGAGATGATGAGAGCGGTCTCTCTCCAGGTAAAGAACCCCTAAATTGTAAACAGAGAATTCAGGGGTGCTAGTGGGGCACAATTGCTTTTGGTCTTTTGTCTGGCAAAATGGAACTTGAAAGTGCCGGAATGAAGTCAACAAGAACACAGCCACGGGAAACTACCTGTGTAGGGTGGATTTCAGATGTTGACATAGAAGGTCCACAGGCTAGGACTGACATCATATAGGCAAAGCAGTAGTAAATCCGCAGCAGAGTCACAGGCAGGGACAGGCCAGGGTCAGCAATGAGCAGGCAGTGAGGTTAATAAGTATGCAGGATTAAATTTGAAAATACAAATGTAAGATTTGGAAAAAGAAAGAGGTACATGTAGGTCTGCCATTGTTACCGGAAATACTTCCAACACATTTAAGTTGAAAACCCAAGTGTGAGAACTGAGACAATGACCATTCCGGCATCTTTGGTTTGTGTTGTTTATTTTATAATGGGGATGGGAGACGGGAATGAGTGGGATACTCCTCTGGCTCAACTAGGTTTAACTGGGACACTGTACAGAAAAATGCCCGTTAGCGCTGTCCTGGCGCCGGCTGAATGCCGACCAACACTTCCTGGCACTTGAAAATACTGTTATGCTGAACTTGTGCTAGAACTGTGATTTTAACACCCTTGGTTAACCCTCTTTCTCCACTGGTCCTCGGCACACCAGATCCTCTCTGCAGCGCAGCTCTCCCTTCTGGATACTTAGGCAGCCACCCAAGACACCCGATCCTTCTGACAGGAGGAGAGACTGCCGTACTTTCCCTCCTGGGACTCTGCTTCCTGCCAAAGATGCTGCGTCATGCGCTCCCCTCAGACTTATACCCCCCCAGAATCCTCTGCGGCAGAATCTGTCTTCTGGGTTAGATACAAGCCTGAATGGGCCACTGATTGGATTTCCTCCACTGCCCAATGAGAATCCTCTCACAGAGCCAGTGGGGAGCCTCCCCTCTCAGTAACCACACCTGGGAGACATGACAGCCCAGCTGAAATCATGGCCCTGCTGTTAGGCAGCCAAGGCCCATTATACTTTTACCTAGCACCTACCTGTAGGGTGCTACATCCAGAAGACAAATAAAATGTGGAGGTTCAGGGCGCAGGTCATGAGTAAACTGCAGAGACTAATTAGCACTGGCTGAGTTCATTTTATTTAGCCTGTTTGGCTCCATTGTCTGTCAGCAGCCAGTGTAGTATGCATGTATGCCTACGATCCAAGATGCACGCATTGAGATCAGGCACACAATCTGCAACAGTTCTATATTCAGAATCATGTACCAGCACACATACCCATTTGCCTGTGTTAACCTATAGCTATGCAGGCTGTAATAACCTTCCTAATTGTGCCATCCTTTTGATAAGAAGATGAAGATTTTGTCAGGAGATGTACTGAGATCTTGGTGAGAGGTAATAAAAACTTGTGTTACATTTACGCATTATGTAGCATATACAGTGCCTTGCGAAAGTATTCGGCCCCCTTGAACTTTTCAACCTTTTGCCACATTTCAGGCTTCAAACATAAAGATATAAAACTGTAATTTTTTGTGAAGAATCAACAACAAGTGGGACACAATCATGAAGTGGAACGAAATTTATTGGATATTTCAAACTTTTTTAACAAATAAAAAACTGAAAAATTGGGCGTGCAAAATTATTCAGCCCCCTTAAGTTAATACTTTGTAGCACCACCTTTTGCTGCGATTACAGCTGTAAGTCGCTTGGGGTATGTCTTTATCAGTTTTGCACATCGAGAGACTGAAATTTTTGCCCATTCCTCCTTGCAAAACAGCTTGAGCTCAGTGAGGTTGGATGGACAACGTTTGTGAACAGCAGTTTTCAGTTCTTTCCACAGATTCTCGATTGGATTCAGGTCTGGACTTTGAGTTGGCCATTCTAACACCTGGATATGTTTATTTGTGAACCATTCCATTGTAGATTTTGCTTTATGTTTTTGGTCATTGTCTTGTTGGAAGACAAATCTCCGTCCCAGTCTCAGGTCTTTTGCAGACTCCATCAGGTTTTCTTCCAGAATGGTCCTATATTTGTCTCCATCCATCTTCCCATCAATTTTAACAATTTTCCCTGTCCCTGCTGAAGAAAAGCAGGCCCAAACCATGATGCTGCCACCACCATGTTTGACAGTGGGGATGGTGTGTTCAGGGTGATGAGCTGTGTTGCTTTTATGCCAAACATAACGTTTTGAATTGTTGCCAAAAAGTTTGATTTTGGTTTCATCTGACCAGAGCACCTTCTCCACATGTTTGGTGTGTCTCCCACAGGGGAGGACTGGGAAGGGGGGCTGGGTGGCAATTGCCCCCTGGGCCACTCTGATGCTGGGTAAAAAGGCCGCACTCAGGGCTGGACAAATGTAGGGGCCAGACACTGTATACTGCTGCCGGTCGCTGCTACACAATGTAATATTTGCAGAACTGCAGCGGCACAGTAGGAGTGTGTAGAGTGCGCTCCTGTACCCGGCTGGCACAATACTAACATGGTCACTTCCCTGTCAGGCAGAGTGTTCTCCACCCGACAGGAGCTTCCTAGGCCCCGCCTGGCGTGATGTCATGTATTTTTGTTAAACCTCCTTTTTTGCTATTAACATTAAATTATGTTACCACATTGCATTATGTTTGTCTTGATTCATAACATCAATATCTGTTATGAAACCAGGTGGGCATGGATGGTGAGCTGATTTAATGGTTCAATGGGCCACTTGACTGGGCTTGCCCCCCGGGCCTAAGGCTGCCAGCCCTCCCCTGCTCTCCCAGGTGGCTTGTGGCAAACTTTAAATGACACTTTTTATGGATATCTTTAAGAAATGTCTTTCTTCTTGCCACTCTTCCATAAAGGCCAGATTTGTGCAGTATACGGCTGATTGTTGTCCTATGGACAGAGTCTCCCACCTCAGCTGTAGATCTCTGCAGTTCATCCAGAGTGATCATGGGCCTCTTGACTGCATCTCTGATCAGTCTTCTCCTTGTATGAGCTGGAAGTTTAGAGGGACGGCCAGGTCTTAGTAGATTTGCAGTGGTCTGATACTCCTTCCATTTCAATATTATCGCTTGCACAGTGCTCCTTGGGATGTTTAAAGCTTGGGAAATCTTTTTGTATCCAAATCTGGCTTTAAACTTCTCCACAACAGTATCTCGGACCTGCCTGGTGTGTTCCTTGTTTTTCATGATCCTCTCTGCACTTTAAACGGACCACTGAGACTATCATAGTGCAGGTGCATTTATACGGAGACTTGATTACACACAGGTGGATTTTATTTATCATCATTAGTCATTTAGGTCAACAGTGGATCATTCAGAGATCCTCACTGAACTTCTGGAGAGAGTTTGCTGCACTGAAAGTGAAGGGGCTGAATAATTTTGCACGCCCAATTTTTCAGTTTTTTATTTGTTAAAAAAGTTTGAAAAATTTCGCTCCACTTCATGATTGTGTCCCCCTTGTTGTTGATTCTTCACAAAAAATTACAGTTTTATATCTTTATGTTTGAAGCCTGAAATGTGGCAAAAGGTTGAAAAGTTCAAGGGGGTCGAATACTTTCGCAATACACTGTATGTACTTAACAGAAAAAGATGTATCGGATGCTAGGACCACATCGGGTAATTTAGTTTAATTTATTATGCTTTATTATCAAAGGCAAACAATGACCCCAAAAATAAAGACCCAATGAATCTAAAATGACCTGTACATAGTACATAGTATCAAAAGTTTCCACAAGCCACATTAATGCTGCTTGTCAAGTCTGGAAGAAAGATTTTTGATGCTGCTCTAGATACAGATAAACCCCCAGGGCCGTCGTTTTCAACCCTTTTCATAATGCAGTTTTACTTAAATTGGGCACAGGCAATTTCTCCATGCGTACTTACTGTGGGTTCATTTAGAATACTGAGTTGTGCAGCTCATGTGAGGTTGATGAGAATAGTGTGATAGTGTGTTTGCTTCCTTAGGCCAGTATTTTTTTTTTTTTTTGCTGCTGTGACTTTGCATGCGTAGGAGGCTCATATTGCCAGGGGAAGGAGGAAGACTATTTTATTTGTCTTCGGTATTATAAGCCTACATCTACTATATATAACTAAATTATAACTAAAGTCTTCATAACTAAAAAAAAAAAAATCTCTGCTTTCTTTCCATCCAGGAAGTCACACAGCATTGCATACAGTGTTGCTAACAGGATGCATACAGAATCCAAACATTGCAACGTTACTGAAACCACACCGGCCAATTACCTGCTAGATTAAAGTGCGTTTCCACTTTGCAGTCAAATTTGAGAAACCCCATTCCCATTCATACAGCATGGTTACCTTGTTTTTAACCACTTGCCGACTGCCGCACGACTATTTACTGCGGCGGTCAGCCCCTCCTGGGCAAAGTGACGTATGGGTACATCACTCACCCACGAGCCTGTAGGGGGCGAGCGCATGCCGCCAGAGGCGCGCTCCCTCCCCCGCTTGTTCCCTGACATCCCTGTGCGTGTGCCCGGTGGCTCCGATGTCCGTCGGTCACTCGTGATCTCGTGCAGGAGAGGGAGAAAGGCAGACGGCTGATGTAAACACAGCCGTCTGTCATTCTCCCTGATGTAAGTGCAGAGACTATACGATCCTGCTATGTAGGATCGTATGTCTCTGTGGTTACATCACAAACCACGCCCCCCCCCCACAGTTAGAATCACGCCCACTTAGAATCACGCCCACATTTAACCCACTGATCAACAATAAAGTTATCCTCCTCCCTGCCAGTGTCATTTTTACAGTAACAGTGCATATTTATAGCATATATTACTGTAGTAATGTCACTGGTACTCCCAAAAGTGTCAAAAATGCCAGTCAGGGGTCCGATCTGTCTGCCACAATGTCGCAGTCCTGCAAGAAAAAATCGCAGATTGCCACCATTACTAGTTAAAAAAAAAAAAAACAATAAAAATTACATAAATCTTTCCCGTAGTTAGTATACGCAATAACTTTTGCGCAAACCAATCAAAATACGCTTATTGCGATTTTTTTTTTTTTTTTTACCAAAAATATGTAGCAGAAAACAAATTGGCCTAAAATGTTAAAAAAAATGTGATTTTTACTTTTTATTTTTGAGAATTTCATATAAAAAAGTGTGATATTGTTATTTTTTCAAAATTGTGACTCTTTTTTTGTTTTTAGCGCAAAAAGAAAAAATCGCACAGGTGATCAAATACCACCAAAAGAAAGCTCTGTTTGTAGGAAAAAAAGGACGTTGTTTTTATTTGGGTACAGCGTCGCACGATCGCGCAATTGTCCATTACATTCACGCAGTGCCGAATCGCAAAATAGGGCCTGGTCTTTGAGCAGCCAAATCCTCCAGGGCTTAAGTGGTTAAAATATTTCTTACCTTTTAGATGTTACTCAGAAGAAGGTCTCGTGGCTGACTGCAAGGTTTTTTGAACAATGCCAGAGTGATGTTCAGGGACATGCACCCCCAACCGCTTGGCTGTCAAATAGGGACCAGCGAATGTGTCCGTGGATTCAAGAACACCTGTGCATTCCTTGGTAGCAATGACAGCCCTTCATACGGGTGTAGTATAATTGTCAGAAAAAGTGTTTTCAACTGTGTTCAACATTATTTTAAACCAATTCAAGTTGCCTATATAACTCCATAACTATATAAAACAATAAATCATAATTTGCAATTATTTTTTGTCCAAGGTGGAATATCAATAGAATTATGCTTTCCCCAGGCCTGCTTTTAAGCTTGCCACACACTGCTCAAATTTCAACTATTTCTTGGCTGTACCACCTGGCTTGATAAAATTCGACTTGATCAATTTCAATTAACTTTTGTCTAAATGGGGAAAATTGTTGGTGGAACAGTGACTGCATCCAATTGGATGCAATCAGATGCAGTGACTGTCCAAGTATTCAGCAGCCACTGATTGCTAAATACAATATCTGGCAGGGGAGATTCCTTCATTCACACTGCTCAGTATGGATGTAGAAATCTCTTGAATTCAACAGGCTGAGCAAAAGAAAACCAAGGCCTCATGCGTAAGGATGTTTACATGATACTGAATGTTGAAGCGTAAAACGTCCATCGCTGTTCTACTCCCCGAAATCCATGATGCCACATACAGCTGCCAAAACAAGTGAATAACTGCATGTGGCCAGCCCCTTGTAAACACTAATGGCTTCTGCATCAACATTTACCCACATGTGGGCGTATGGTGTATTTACATATGCAGAAGTGGTGAATTGAGGGAAACACGCCATGTGCGCATGCAGCGGTAAACGGGGATACAGAAGCCATCTTTGTTTACAAGTAGCTGGCTGTGTACAGCCATTCACTTGTACTGACATTTGTAGGGCACACCACGGCTCCCTGGGAGCAGGAAAATGCCAAACATCTTATACTTTAAGACTCAGTAGTGTTTAAGCGTCCGTGTGCATGACCTACAGGTGTATAGCTCGCTTTAGAAGATAAAAGATAGTATACATACATGTAAAATGTATTAATATACAGTAAATATTGAGTGGTTTGATCTTTACATGTATTGTCATTTGTGTGAGATATTTGAAACTTAAAGTGTAACTCCACTTTTGTTGAAAAAAAAAAAACATTCTCCTCTGGGTGGGATTTTAACAAACTTTGTTCCAGATTCCTACCTTTTGTTATTCTGAAGAAATCATTGTTTGTTCCTCTGTGCCTCTCTGCTGAGTGGGTCAAATGGGAGTGGTTTCATAATTATCAGCTGTGGCAGTTGCAGGGCTCTAATGAGGAAAGCTGCTGGGTCTGCATCCCTTTAGACGTGTTCCTATTGGGAGTATCTCACCAAAAATGAAATTTTTGTTGCAGGGGATGCCAGAAATCTGACTTGTATCTTAGGCATATTTCTGGGAAAATTGGTGAGCAGGAAATTATGTTTCTGGGGTGTGGTCAGTATACATTCTGTGTACAAAACAGCTCCGGGTAGCCATATTGCATTGCATTTTCAGGAAATTAAAACAGCTGCAGATTGAAAAGGAAAGGTAATTTTTAATAGCATTCAATTACAATATGATTTGTGTCGCAATTGTATACTCTATATTGTTTTTCTTTATTTGCTGATTTTTTTCCCCCCCACGAAAGTGGAGTTACCCATTAAGCCTAAACTGATCAGCGTTCTTTTTTTCCCCATGGGTATGATGTATACTGATTATACTCTAATTAATGCAATTTTGACAGGGTGCCCTTTTTTCAGATATTTACACATTAGGTTGCCCTTAGACAAACAGATACAGATGATCAAGGAGATGAATGAATTCAAGAATAAAGACTGAAGGGAGGAGGAATAACAGGGACATGGTGGAACAACAAACCCTGGCTTTCAAAAAAAAAAAAAAATATATATATAAATGCATCCCCATTCCCATTTCAGTTCTAGCTGTAAAGGATTGCCCCAACTTAAACTGGAATTAATAGGCAGGTGCAAAATGGCCTCCATCCAGTAGGTGGCACTGTGCCACTATTCAGATGGCGCTCAATATTTGGAGGAAATTGTTCCTTGAGAGATTCTATGTTTACAGCTCTCTGATTGGATGCTTCAACTTCTGATGACCTCTGGCAGCCATCTTGGTGTGGGGCTCTATAAATTTAGGGTGCCCGCACCATTCAGACTCATCTGCAGTGAGTAGATAGGTGAGGAACAGAGATCCTGTTTGCCAAGTTTATCAGCACAGGGAGAGGACCCTGATTAAGTAGGGTCAGCGCAGGAACACCTCTTGCTCTCAACAGATAATCTGGTACCCGGAGTAGGAAATTGGGGAGTCTCTTCAACAACATAAAGTTCCCCTTTTTTATACCCCAGTTTTCCAACCCTCCAGCAGAAGCTGCCCTCTGATAAACGGGTTACGCCTGAAACAATGCCACTCTGAAATACCGTGCCACTGCCGAGAAATATGCTGCTGCAATACTGTGCCTTACTAAATGCAACTATGTGAACATCCTACCGTTTCTTACTTGAATACCAGTGCCTATTGTTACTATCTGCAAATATCTCTATTATCCTTATTACAATACACAAAATATTAAACAACTTCCTCGTCTGTGTGTGTGATTTCTCCCAGACTCTCCAAGCCCTAGGCCCTGCCTAAAAAAATTGTCCGGTGTACTGCATGTGTGACATTCCTTCCAGGTATATGGCAGCCACCAGTAGATCTTTTTTGGGACCTAGAGACCTGGGGAGCAGGCTACATATAAAATGTCTCTCAAATATTTCTTATTTAAAGGAAAAGTGTGGGAAATGAAAAAAAAAAAAAAATCCTCACTTATATTACAGCAGCATCAGTCCAATGTTGCAGCTCTCCCATGCCAGCTCTAAAAGTGAGAACTGAGCAATCACATGACCACTGATTGCTCAGTTCTCAGTCTCCTCTTGACACTTACTGCTTTTCTGCTCTGCCCCTCCAGCACTCACCGGTGTGCTGGCTGTGGAGGGGGTGAGAGCAGCTGACTAAGGCTCACAGTGGCGTGTTGAGTGGCTGAGCCAGCTTCTGGTCAGGCATCTGGGTGGATCCCAACCTTAAAGCAGAGTTCCACTCAAAAGTGGAACTTCCACTTATCTGTCTCCCTTCTCCCTCCAGTGCCACATTTGGCACCTTTCGGGGGGGAGCAGGTACCTGTTTTTGACAGGTACCCTGTCCCCACTTCTGTCGGACCTCGCGGCGGTGAGGTACGTCAGAAGTTCGGCCCCCTTCTCCTCCCTCCTCCTTCGTCTGCTTCTAGGCTAGTAAGTGAGCACAGCGCGCTTCGCGCATGCGCAGTAGGGACCCGGCCGTGAAGCCCCAAGGCTTCACGGCCGGGTTCCCTTACCGGCAATGGCAGCGGCAGCATCCAACAGCCATTGGAAACGTCAGCTGCGGTGCTAACATCACTGGACTCCAGGACAGATAGGTGTCCTAATATTAAAAGTCAGCAGCTAAAGTATGTGTAGCTGCTGACTTTTCATTTTTGGAGGGGGGGGGGGCGGAAACTCGGGATCCTTCTGGAGCCTTGACCAGTCCTCCAACGTCAGCCGGCCGGAGGCTTTAGCTCGCTGTCAGCTGAATCTGGGTCACAGGAGTGCAGAAAAAGGTGCACTCCTGTAGCCAAAATGAGAAGTATGGCCAAAAATGCCTTGGCTATAGTTCTCTTTTAAGGTCTTTTATCAAAAAAGAATACTAGTTCAAGCTTCCTTACAGGTAGTTTTACCTTTTCTACTCAAAGAAGTACTTCTGTACTGCACTGCAGTGAAGCAGCCAGTGCCAGCACAGATCATAAACTGCTGGAACAAGGCAGCCTCTGGTCTGGCACATCAATTTCCCAAAGTTTTTCTTTTTTGGCTGATTGTGATATAAGGGACTTTTAAGGAAGCTTTCTCGCTTCATTCTTTGCCTGAGAAAGGCAACAATTACTAGGTGACTCTAGGTATTTGGCAAGTGGTTGTCTGGGGCGGGAAGGAAGGAAATTAAACATTACATATTACTCTTTCTTTTGAGTTTCTGTTCTTTCTTTCACTGAAAGAAGATGCATTTTGGTGGATTACAAAATTACAAAATATTAAAACTAATGTGAACTTCAGCAAAACTTTATTTTAATTAAAAATGAATAAACCATGTCCTATTTCATTCTTGACTGTGTACGACACTGAACATGAACTAGTTTCTGTCCCTAGTTGATAAAGCCTAGCACAAAATCTAGTTCACATCATTGTCGTTAGTCAGAGTATACTTTAGCAGCTTTACTTGCGTTAACCCCTTCCATAACTTTTCAGGTCAGAGGTATCAATAGAAAGGTCAAATCATAATCAAGTATAGCAGAGATTAACATGAATAATCAAGAATCTTTAACGTGTCATTAGTTTAGGTTCACATCTACGCGGGCTGTGCTTTATGCATTTTTCAGGCACGTTTTGCAGTGCATTTTGCGTTTATATGCGTTTATGCGTTTTTGCATGCAGTTTTTATGCATTTTAAAAAAAGATTCTCTTTAAATACACTGTATGTAACTGGTTGCTAAGGAGTGGGCCAGGAAGACCTTAATGAATGATGAGCCATTAGCTCACAGCTGAATGTAAATAAAAGAATCGCCAGCAAAAAATAAATCGTAAAAAAAAAACACAGTGAGGGCCCCCCCCCTTCAGGTCCGCTATGGATTTGGAGGGGAAACCCCATGCCAAAACGTAAAAAAAATGGTGTGGGAGTCCCCCTCAAAATCCATACCAGACCCTTATCCAAGCATGCAGCCTGGCAGGTCAGGAAAGGCAGAGACAAGGGAGCGCCCCCCCCCCCCTCTCCCCCCTGAACCGTACAAGGCCGCATGCCCTCAACATGGGGGGGTGCTTTGGGGGGGTCACAAGGGGCAGGATCACTGGGTGACATCACCATATGGCCCCCCCACATGGCTATATAAGAAGTGACAGACAGCAGGAGCTGACACAATGGAGGCAGCTAGCGTTGGAGGAAGGCTGTGTTTTTTTTTTTTTTTTTCAGCGTTTTCAGCGGGTCATTGGTGGCAGACGAAGAAGACATCACCAGAGAGCTAAGAGGGAGAAGAAACCACCGGAGAGAGAAGAGGGAGAAGAAACCCCAGAGGGAGAAGATAGCAAAAGGAGAATAAGTCATCAGGGAGAGAACAGGGAGAAGAAACACCGGGGGGAGAAGACAGCCGAGGGAGAGGAAACAACTGGAGAGAGAAGAGGGAGAAGAAACACCAGAGGGAGAGGATTGGAGGAAGAAGACACAATTTTTAATAAAGGACTTGTCAAAAACCGTCTATTGTTTTTTTGTACCCCATACTCATTCATATGAGGGGGGGGGGCTGGATTCCGATAAGTCCCCAGCCTGCAGACCCCAACAACCACCATCCAGGGTTGTCAACAAGAGGGCCTTGTCCCCATCAACATGGCAGGGCCCCCCGACCCCAAAGCAGATCCCCATGTTGAAGGCATGTGGCCTGGTATGGTTCAGTGTGGAAGGGGCGCTCAGTCGTCCCCTCTTTCCTGACCTGCCGAGCTGCATGCGGTTATTCTGATAAGCCCTCTGCCCATAGACCCGCACAACCACAGCCCAGGGTTGTGTGTGGGGATGAGGCCCTTGTCGCCATCAGCATGGGGACAAGGTGCTTTGGGGTGGGGGGAAAAGCACCAACCCCCCAATGTTGAGGACATGTGGCCTGGTAAGGTTCAGGAGGGGGGGTGCTCTCGCTCGTCGCTCCCTTTCCTGACCTGCCTGGCTGCATGCTCAGTTAAGGGTCTGGTATTTATTTTGGTCCACACCATTTTTTTTTATTTTGGCATGGGGGTGTCCCCTTCAAATCCTGGTATGGAGCTGGAGGTTTGGGTGGCGAACCTCACGTCATTTTTTTTCACAAATTTTTTTTATGCTGGAAATTATTTTATTTTTTTTTTTTCATTTAGCTGATGACTAATCGGTTGTTAAGGACGTGGCGGCCGGCTTCCTGACTCGCTCCTTAGCAACCAGCTACATACAGTGTTTAAAAGGGAAATTGTGTGATTCCACTGAAGTCTATTACATGCAAAACGAGGGGAAAAAAGTCCCCGACCCTTACCAAAAACGCACCAGCTGCAAAACGAGATCTGAACGTGTACCATAGGAAACAATGTTAAATGGACTGTAGTGCGTTTCTGCAAACTGCAAAATGCACTAAAAAAATGCATAGGTGTGAACATATGAGGACATTTTCATGCTTGTCCCATCGGATAATTTTGCATGACCTGTCCTGATCGGCTCTCAAAAGCTGCATACTAACAATCAGATTATCGTATAAGCGCTTCAAAAGCGGTATTTGTCAGGATTTTCTGATCGTGTGTACTAGACATAAGGGGTCTTATTATACACAGCAATTGCTTGCTTGACATCTGTCTTTTATGATATTAAATAGGAATCACCCTATGTGAAATGCTGCAGATGGGGGAGTCTTGCATGGATTTAAAATGGGACAGGTGAATTTTGTATACCATTTTAAAGGTGGATTCACCTATCAGCAGTCACATACAACATAATGGGAAATTCCAATAGCTAGCAATATTCATCGTCACATTGAAATTCCAATAGGCTTTTCTCAGACAGGCCATTTTGTTTTGCGATACAGTACTGCGTTACTTTACCTGACATTTGTGCAGTCGTGCGATGCTGTACCAAAATAAAATCTATGTCCTTTTTTCCCACAAATAGAGCTTTCTTTTGGTGGTATTTGATCACCTCTGCGTTTTTTTTTTTTTTTTTTGCGCTATTACCAGAAAAGACCGACCATTTTGAAAAATAATATTTTTTACTTTCTGCTATAAACATACCTAATAAAAAAAATTTAAACAATCTAATTTCTTCATCAATTTAGGCCAAAATTTATTCTCCTACATATTTTTGGTAAAAAAAATCCCAATACATGTACATTGATTGGTTTGCACAAAAGTTTTAGCGTTTACAAACTATGGTATATTTTTAATTATTTATTTATTTGTTTACTCGTAATGGCGGCGATCAGCAGCTTATAGCAGGACTGTGATATTGCGGCAGACAAATTGGGCACCTGTCTGACACTTTTGACACTTTTTGGGCACCAGTGACACCAATACAGTGATCAGTGCTAAAGAAATGAGCACTGTCACTGTACTAATGACACTGGCAGGTAAGGGGTTAACACCAGGGGTGATCAAAGGGTTAACTGTGTTCCCTGGGAGTGCTTTCTAACTGTGGGGGGTGTGCTTTGACTAGGTGAATGTAAAGATCCCTGGCTGTTCCTGTGCGCCCCAGACCTGGAAGTGTCAGACCGAGTATGTGGCACAGAGCGGCTGCCCTGTCACAGTATATGTGCGTAGGGCGGTCGCTAAGCAGTTAAAATTGCATGCCACAAAATACAGATAGATGAGTGTTCAGAAAACATTCGCTGTTGGAGTCAGGCGGAGATTTTAAACTTTCCCACTCGATTGAAAACGAAAAAAAGGGACTAGCATTTCCAGCTTAAAGCAGAGATCCGGCCACAAAATGGACATAATCGATTTTGGGCCATCCGCTTGCTTTTGGTCACCTGAAAAAGAAATGGATAGTTCCGATTTTTTTTTTGTTTACTTACCTTGTTATTGAAGAAACATATACTCACCTTTCTTCCACTTCCTCCCTCTGCGGCCGTGGCCTGCGCCGTCACTTCCTCTTTGCATTGATTCCTGGGAGCTGAACGTCATCGCTCCCAGGAATCAATGCGCCTGCACCGGCCCGGGCTCATCACTTCCGGTGCGGGCGCTCATTCCCTGCTAAACAGCTACTGGGCATGCCCAGAAGCTGTGGAGGGAAGACGCGCCCGCACCAGGAGTGACGAGAAGGGCCGGTGCAGGCGCATTCTGGGAGGAGAGGACACGGAAGAGGACGCAGAAGAGGACGCGCTGGCTTCAGCTGCCCACATCCGAGATGGCAGCGCTGGAGAAGAAATTTTTAAGGTAAGTATTTCTTCTAAAAGTTAAGTGCGACCCGGGACAGTACAGAGGCTATCCATTGTGGAATGTACTAGCCCTGACTGTCCCGGGGGTATTTTTATTGAAAAAAAAAATTTGTGGCCGGAACTCCACTTTAAGCCTTGTTTTACTCCTCACTTAAAGCTGACCAAACCGATATTGTCTAAATACAAGAAACATGTGTATTTCAACTTGAATCTTGATGTGCTTTGTGTATTTCTTCCAGATCTGTGCAGTAATCCAGTGTGAAACTTTGGCTCTGTGCAGGAGCTTCCTGTAATAAATACAGATCACTGCTGTTCTCTCTTCTTGTTTAGGATAACTGGTCTTGTATCCGCCCCTTTTGTCGTTTTCTGCAGGCAGCCTGTAGTGGGTGGGGCATGCTGATCCCTCCCACACATCTGCTCTCGGCACAGGCTAGGTACAGCACAATGATAATCCCACTGCTATCACGGCTTTCAAAGGAATTTGATGCACACAAAGTTCATTTACATAATTTTTGGCATATGAATGAAAGGTTTCAGATTCCACCTTTAACTTATTCTTGAAAGATCCTATTACGTTACCAGAGAAGGGAAGGTGATCAGGAAAGAGCTGATACACTTCAAACATTCCTTTTTTTTTTTTTTTTTTTTTTTTTAATTCTAAAGAAGATCAAATGGTCCAGTGGGAATTTTAACAAAATGTATCAATTTAAGCTTAATTAATTTATTGTACACACATGAACGCGTGCATATACAATGTTATTTGCAGTTAATTGTAAATGTTAATTGCATTCTGCAAGCTACAATTTATTTATTAGTGTTTCGTTGCTTTTATTCACAGTATTTTAAAAGTGACAGTTTTTTTTTTTATCTCTATCATTAATGTTTTGGATTAATATGATTATAAATCCTGGAATTTAATCATTTTCACCATTGGAAGTAGCATGTAGCCACTTATTATTTTCAAGAGAATTCTATATATACTAATACCCTTCATATAGTTAGATGCATTTTCTTGCCCACAGGTTCTTAATATATTTTTGCTTGTATGTGCTTATGCTTGTATACATACAGGACACACTCGTAATTACCATTTTTATAGAAATCACAATCCAACCCTTTTTTTGTGAATACATTTTTGTAATTTTTTTATTTTGAAGTGGCCATCCATATGCAGCTCAAATATTTGTTTAGTGCATGTTTGTGTAAATATGTATAAAATACAGGAATGACACTTTTTTACCTTTGTCTAATAATTTTATATTTTCATATTATGTTGTACACAATGTGTAGCCCCCTAAAAGCCTTGGCTGTTGCACCCAGTATATGTTCAGATTAAAAACGTACTTTGGATTTTAATACTTTAGCGTGGTATTTCAAGTTTTTTGTTTTAACTACCGTTCTTCAATACCGGGTACTTTCACCCCTTCCTGCCCAGGCAAAATTCCAACTTTCAGGGCTTTCGCACTTTCAATGACAATTGCACGGTCATGCAACTCTATACCCATATGAAATTTATATTATTGTTTTTCACACAAGTAGAGTTTTTATTGGTGGTATTTAATTACCACTGGGTTTTTTTATTTTTGCTAAACAAATGAAAAACATTTTGAAAAAAAAAAAATGTGGTTTTCTTTGTTTCTTTTATAAAATGTTATAAATAAATAATCGTTCTTCATAAATTTAGGCCAAAATGTATACTGCTACATTTCCTTGGTGAAAATAACCCAAATCAGTGTATATTATTCAGCCTGTAGGAAAATTTCTAAGAGTCCACAAACTTTGGTGTGTATGTGTATATATACGTATATATATATATATATATATATATATATATATATATATATATATATATATATATATATATATATCTATATTTTTGTGTGGCCACCATTTTTTTCCAGCACTGCCTTAACCTCTTGGGCATGGAGTTCACCAGAACTTCACAGGTTGCCACTGGAGTCCCCTTCCCCTCCTCCATGACTGGTGACAGTATGTAAATAAAAAAAGTAATAATTTTAGTGACTTCTTTTCTAATATTTTTTTTTATTAAATGTGTTTATTTTTATTATTTTTTTTTTATATATTTTGACCAGAGCAATACAGTGTTACCATAGTAACACTGTACTACTCTAGGGACGTGATCAGGATTTTTTCCTTTTTTTACAGACTATGGTTGCTTATAACAGTAAGTTTCAATGCAATTTATTTATTCAGTGTTTACTGTTGTGATTAGCTATAGTACAGATGGGATGTGATTGGCCCTGTCTTTACCATGTGATCACTGTGACCAATCACAGAGATCAAGACAATAGTGCATAATAAATGGCATGAATTGAGGCCATCTATTGTGTACAATTGTCATGTGATCTGCTGTGATTAGTCACAGCAATCACATGGTACGGGCAGCGGGTGACAGATTGAGCTGCAGCGTGGCCTATAGGGTGTGCGTAAGGCACGTTTTGGAGAGGTAGTGTTAAGGTGTTAACTATAATCTTACAAACCGGGCTTCCTGTGGTTGTACCTCGATGCACAGAAGCAGCCCACATATCACACATCTATATGCCCCATAGGGAAACTATCAGTACAGTATTGATAAAATCTATTTCGAATACCAAGGCACCACTTAGTAAAGGTTCCTGTGCCATCAATTTACTACTCCAAGCCATAAGGAATTTTTCAACATGGGAAGGTGGAACACTTGCATGGATGAGTCTTCACTGCAAAAATAGAGCATTTAGTGCTCAGGCTGCAGTCCACTTATGCTTGGAACACTTGTAATAGGGAAAGGGAGCTTACTGTATGCAACAACTAGGTCAACGGGGCTGATTTGATACCTAAAGAGCCCAGAAACATGTTCTGGGAAATGGTGGTTGGGAAGGCCTTGGTAGGGGTGTGAAACATGCATGAAAGGGGTTCATTTGAAGACCATGAATTATTTATTTTATGTAAAAGACATGCTCTTGTGATGCAACCAGTCAAATGCAATCATTCAATACAAGGTAGCAATTAATCTGTGGTAATTTCATTGATGTCATTGTCTGTTAGACTGACTTGACTGTATGTTGATCCCTTTAAGGTAACATGGCTCATGGTACTTTTTTAAATTGTTTGTGTGCTGAGAGGGTTAAAAAATCTTTAGGGAGCAGTCAATTGAATAAAGTTATTTTTCAATACATTTACTGTTTTTATGATTTATTTTTCATACTTTTTTGAGGAAACACCTGAAGCTCTCTGTATAGTGTAGTATGTATTATTATTGGTTTGGAGTCAAGGCGTTTCCCTCCTTTTTGTGACATCTGGTCTGCAATCTGAGTTCATTTATTTGTCTCGATAACTGATTGTGTTCTCTATACAGGGTTTTTGGTCCTTTTTCACATTTAGAATATGGCAGCTTGTTTGGAAATAATTCTTTAGGGATTATCATTTTCAAGAAATATTATTGGGAAAAAATATTACTTGAAGTACAAGACCATTACAATCTAAATTGTAACAATATCAGATCCTTTGTAAGACAAAGACTATAGGAAACCACCACCTTTCACCAAAAATCACATCATTGACATAAACAATTACAAAGTATATAATTGCTTAAAATCTATTTTTTTATTTAATTGCCCACAAAAGTTTGTCAGCTCCTGAAGAATTCTTTTTATTGACTGGCATAAAAATTGAGCTTAGTCAAGAGATTAAAGTGGAACTTCACCATGAAGAGGAAGTTCCGCTTTATGCCCCCTCTTTTCTTTTTAGCACCTATTTGGGATGGGGGGAGCGGGTATCTGGTTTTGACAGATACTTGCTCCCACTTCCTGTTGGATCGCTGTGTGATCCACCGGACGTTCTCTAACCCCCCACCTGCAGCCTTCTGGGACACAGGCCGCAGGACTTCAGAAAACACAGTGTGGCTCATGCATGCACATTGGCCAGCTGGCTGTGAGGAAGCAAAGAACCAGTACGGGTAGGCACAGCGTGGACCCCTGGACAGGTTAGTCTCCTTTTATTAAAAGTCAGCAGGTACAGTATTTTAATTTTTTTAAACAGGGCAAAGACCACTTTAAAGTGAACTGCAGGATTTTTTATTTTTTTAAATGTTGACATACCTGTGAAGGTTTACCCAAAAACCACTCTTGCAGTGCTCCCTCCCCTTCCCCCTACAGACACATTGCAAGAGTTACATTTTTTTATGTCTAGGGGTAAAGAAATGAGGTGTAAGGGTCCATTCACATGGGTGATAACAGACACTGCGATTTCCAGTGGAAAGAATCTGCAAATTTATGTGTTAATTTGTCAATTCCAGCCACAGGAATCTGCTGCCAGAAATTGCAACCGATGTAATTGCCCATGCGAATGAGCCTTTATACTTACCTCAGGCAGCCCATACATTCATTTTTGATTGAATGATTTATTTACTTTTAATTAAGTAATCAATGTGGATGGGGAAATTGCTCCCACTGCGCTTTTGTTTGCTAACGGTGGGGAGCCATCACCGCCATCAGAATACATTAATCAGTGCACCTGGCTACAGCCAGCAGCACTGATTGAATAGAAAAATTTTGTTAGAACAGAAGTCAATCAACAGATCAACTTCTGTACAATCAGGGTGCCCAAGCATGGATCGAAATTCAGCCGGCCCCTACTGAACCGGCCGAGTTTTGATCCATGTATGGCCGGATTTACTTCTTGCACTGGTAGGCTTCCTCCACTCTATGTAACCAGTTCCACAATGCCTCTTCCTAAAGGCTCTCCAGCCATTAGTCTGACATGATGACATCAGGGCAGAGAGGGCGGCTGCCCTGAGAACTGTGGTATCATGTGAGGTGGGGGGTGCCACAGGGGGATTGGGGGGGAGGGGATTAGTGTTGGAAGGGGCTTTGGGGGGTTAGCATTGTTCTAGGAGGGGAAATTGGGGAGGGGTGCTAAGAGTAGTGATTTAGGGAGATTTATGTTGGGAGGGGGATGGGGAGAAGAAGATTTGTGCTAGGTGGGGGGTTTGGGGGGGGGGGGGATATGTGCTGTTAGGGTGGATATGAAATAGGGGGGGAGAAGATGTGTACTAATAGGGGACATTTTAGCGGTAGAGGATTTGTGCTAGCAGGGGTGAATTTTTTTTGGGGGGAGATTTGGGGGGATGGGGGCAAAGATTTGTTCTGGGAGGGGGGGATTTCAGCAGGGGGGCAGATTTGTACTGGGAGGTGGGGGTATATATGCCTAGGGGGTAAGCATGCAGATATGTTCTCAGTGTTTTTTGTGGGGAGATTTTTGCTGACACATAGTGCTCTTACATCTTGGGGGAGGGGGGGCGCAGTTTGCCATGTTTGCCCTGAGCTCTAGATGATCTTGTCCCAGCACTGGCTGACATCATGAAGTAGGGACAATGGTTCTGCATTTTCTGTGAGGATGGAAAAAGCTCGTCCACAATCTGGGCATCACACAGAAGAGGGGAGTGAGGTACAGTTAGTCCCCTACATACGAACCTTCAAGTTGCGAACTTTCCAAGATACGAACAAGTGTTTGCATGTCCAATTGTGTGAGTTAGTTCACATTTCTGGGGTATGTTATTATGCGTGCATCCTCTACAAGTGGTTGTGCTTCTGTATACTTTATTGTATACAGTACTGTATCTTTATTTCATCCTTTTTTCCATGTATTATTTGTGTCAAATGTGTTATAAAGCGATTACAGTACTTATAGGGCCAATTGTGTTGGTTGGGTACTAGGCTAACTTTGTTAAATTTACAAACAAATTAGGCTTACGAACATGCTCTCGGAACGGAACACGTTAGTATGTAGGGGACTTCTGGTGTTACACCCTTTTCCTTGGCCACTACACTTAGCAAGCATTTAACCCTAACAGAGTGGGGGAGGGGGGACACTGTAAGGGCGTTTTTTGTTTAATTCCTGGACTTCTGCTTTACGATGACCATATACACTTCAATAAATGATGCATTTATCCTTTTTCAATTGATCTCTTCTGATAGGAATAATCAGTCTATAATTGACAACTCATTTGATCAATATGCCACACACGAGGAAGTGGATTTTCGTAGTTAGAGATGCAATTGATAACTTACAATCATATCCTGTTTCCAGCATGCAATCTCATAATCTGATCAATTAAAATACAATCGTATCCATGAACAAAAGATCTCACTATTGCTGATTGATGCAAAGCGATCAATAACTTTTCTGTCTTGGTTAAGTGGGTAAAGCTGATGATAAACTATACAATCTCATTGTATGATCTACTATTAACTATGTAGTACAGGGGCCTGCCTGATTGGATACTAGTTGAGTGGATAGATTGGGTCTGTCCTTATATCACATAACCTAAAAGGAGAATAAACAATCTGATTGTATAGCATATGGCCATCTTATTCAAATTCAATCTAAACAGCCTAAATTGAATTGGAAGGAAAGCTATGGCTATTCCGTTGTTTGCGGATTTGATTGTTTTGACTACACATCGATTTGATAAAAGAAAATTACAGCCACCAATAATTAAACTTGTAAAGATTAAAATATTGAAGCCCTACTTTTAAATTAACTTTATATGAGATTTTAGTGGTTGGATTTACGTGTACATTAATCTCTTCAGATGAAGTAAACATAAAATGCATAATATAACATAAATTATATTATTCAAATTCAGCAGCACAAAAATAGTTTAGCAAACATACATGACATGTCATCAGCATAAACAAAATATATATACATTTAAAAGGAAAGACTGGATACATTGCATGTTACTGACACCTGGCCTTTTGGTTATAATATCCACAAGGGGACATTAGGGGGCGCTCATACAACTTAAAAAAACATGGGTTTGCCAGTGAACTTTCCCTGTTTACTTGTCCAGAGCAAAGGAATTCTAAGTTGCTGTTGCAAAAGGAAGTGAAAGAGGAGCTGCATACAGATTCATTCTACAAGTGTTGTGACAGGAATACACAGCGCAGGAGGGATAAAATGGGACAAAGCTGCCTGCAGAACAAAAGGAGAAGCAACAACTAAAGGGGCTCCATGTTAGGAATCCTTCAATACAGTGCAGTAAATAGTAAGGGAAAAGAAAAGGTTAATGGCCTAACTCACATTTCTGACTATGCTTAATTTCTAACCATGTTTTTTTTTTTTTTTTTTTTATATAAAACCCACGTTTAGGGTGCAATAACCCCGTCCCCCCGTCCCCCATCATCAAACCATCCCCTCTCCATTTACTAGAATCTGACACATCCTTTTTATTTTTTTAATCAACACAGCCATGTCATCCATTCACAGCCCAAAGATTCAAAGATCAGTTTGTAAACGGATAGAAAATTGGCTAAAAGATAGAATTCACAGTGTAGAAGTTAATGATTCTTACTCTGAATGGTCTAAGGTTATCAGTGGTGTACCCCAAGGTTCAGTGTTGGGACCCTTCATTTTTAATATCTTTATAAATGATATAGGGTCTGGGATTAAAAGTACAATTTCAGACTTTGAAGATGACACGAAGCTTTGCAGTGGAATAACTTCCTTACAGTATGTCTCCAATTTACAAGGCAACCTCAATGCACTGTTTCATTGAGCAACTATGCAGAGATGTATAGTAACTAAGTAGAACTACTTCACTACTGTACTTAAGTACCGAAAGGCGGTATCTGTACTTTCCTAGAGTAGAATTTTTTTCTCCTACTTCCACTTTTACTTCACTACATTTTTTCAATGATTTCAATACTTCTACTCCGATATTTTTTTTTTGTGCTGCATAGTTACTTGTTACAATTATAAAAATTATCACTGCCAGAACAGTAGATGGCAGGTTTCATGAAGTTCAAAGAAATGTGTATAATGTCATGTGTAAATCAGCGCATACGAAAATAAATGCTACTGTATGTATAAATAAAATGGTCTACATATCTGCTGTTAAGGGGAAAGAGAACCTCCCCCAACCAAGGAGAGTCACAAGCGTACATAGACCTTTTTTCTGGTAAGAGGCTGATTTTGCTTTTTTCACTGGAAGTTGAGAGCACAGGTTTTGCAGTTTTGTTTCACTGGAAGAGTCTATTTGGATATTATTTTGCACTTACCTTCATCCGCTGGGTAAGGGGGAAATCCACAAGGTGGTGGGAGTCTGCACCTATTATTTGGAATAGCACCTGTTTGATTCCTGCACCTTTGAAAATATATTCATCTTGTTTTGTCACATATTTATGGTATTATGGCATTATATATATGGACTTTTTATTGACTTTGATTTCATACACTCTTCCTTTATTTCATTATTGGAATATATTGTTGTATATCACATTGGTTTATATATGATTTTGCGCACCAATAAGCTGTGGAGAAAAAAAAAAACATGGAGGGAAGAGAAGGAGGGATGCTTTAAAGGGGAAAGGGAGGGACATACTTTATCTGTTTTTGTTTACAAAAAGTTACAGCCAAAGGAATTGTGATTATCCTTTAGGTTAATCATTTGAAATAATAAAAAACAATATGATGTTCAAACTTTTGACTTCTTTCTTTAATAACTACATAACACAGTACTTAAATAGCATTTTTTTAAAAAAAACTACTGGTACTTTTACTTTCAGTACTTGAGTAGCAAAATTAAAAAAAAACTACTTGCAATACTTAAGTACAAAAAATGTTGAATACTTAAGTACTTCTACTCAAGTCACTTTTTGATAGAGCACTTCCACTTCTACTCAAGTCACTTTTTGATCGAACACTTGTACTTTTACTCAAGTATGGGTTTCGAGTACTTTATACAAGTGTGCAACTATGTGACAAATGAGGTTTAATGTTGATAAATGTAAAGTTGTGCACTTGGGGGCTAAGAATATGCAAGCATCATACATACTATGGGGAGTAGAACTGGGGGAATCCATAGCGGAGAAGGATCTGGGTGTTCTGGTATATCCTAAGCTTAATAATAGCATGCAATACCAAGCTGCGGTTTCCAAAGCAAGCAAAGTCTTTTCTTGTTTTAACAGAGGCATGGACTCCAGAGAGAGAGATATAAATTTCCTCTGTACAAATCATTAGTAAGACCTCATCTGCAATATGCAGTTCAGTTTTGGGCACCAGTTTTCAAAAAGGATATCCGGGAACTGGCATGGAGGACCTCAGCTATGAGAAAAGATTAGAGGAACAGAATTTATTCTCTCTTGAGAAGAGGAGATTAAGGGGGGACATGATCAACATGTATAAATACATAAGGGGTCCATATAGTGAACTTGGTGTTGAGTTATTCACTTTAAGGTCAACACAGAGGACAAGGGGGCACTCTTTACAACTAGAGGAAAAAAGATTTTGTCTCCAAATACGGAAAGGTTTCTTCACCGTAAGAGCTGTGAAAATGTGGAATAGACTCCCTCCAGAGGTGGTTCTGGCTAGCTCACTAGATTGCTTTAAAAAAGGCTTCTTTCCTAGGTGTACATAATATAAATGGGTACTAATCAGAGGCGTAACTAGAACCTTCAGGGCCCTGATGCAAGAAACCATGAAGGGCCCCCCAGACCCCTGGCCGGGGCCCTTACCTTCAAGCCCAGGGCTCTTCCCACTAATCCTGGGGCTCTTTACACTCGTTGCATGGCCTTTTATTACGGTGCCGCAGCAGGATTCTTTCACAGGTTCTGTAGTGGGCCCCCTTCCTGCAATCTTGTGGGCCCCCTTCCTGCAATCTTGGGGCCTCCCCACAGTGGTGCAATGCCAGGGTCCGGTCGCAAGTGTGACCTTTGCGATCCTGGAAGTTCACCCACTGGTTTGCTACCGGGCCCCCTGGAGCATGGGGCCCGGTAGCGATTGCAACCCCTGCATCCCCTGTAGTTACGCCCCTGGTACTAATATTTATAGGTACACTAAAGTTGATCCAGGGAATATCCGATTGCATCTCGGGGATCAGCAAGGCATTTTTTTCCCCTGCTGTAGCAATTGGATCATGCTTTGCTGGGGTTTTTCGCCTTCCTCTGGATCAACTACGGGTATAGGATTGTGTATATGGGATTGTATGGTTGGGTTTTTTTTTTTACTGTTTTTTGTTTTTATTGGTTGATCCAGATGGACTTCTATCCTTTCTCAACCTGACTATTTTCAAACGCAATCTTTTGGGAAAAAAAAACACATTCATGAATAAAAAGAAAAACAGTAAAGTTAGCCCATTTTTTTATTTTTTTGAATTATGATGTTAAACGGAGTAAATAGATATCTAACATGTCACGCTTCATAATTGCTCTGCCTGTGGAATGGCAGCAAACTACAGTGCTTAAAATTCTCAATAGGCGACGTTTTAAACGCCTTTACAGGTTACCAGTTTAGAGTTCCAAAGGAGATCTGGTGCTAAAATTATTGCTCCCGCTCTGACGTCCGATCACCGTTTACATATGCGTGTGGGAGTAACGCATGCATTTGCATTTTCACGTAAGCATGGTGGGACGGGGGCTCTTTAAATTTTTTATTTATTTATTTATTTTATACCCAAAAAATTTTACACTTTTTTTTAAATTTATTTATTTATTTTTTTGTACAAACTTTATTGCTAATGAACAACATCCCTTGTGATAGCATGGGCCGTGACAGGTCCTCTTTATGGAGAGATTTAGGGCCTATTAGACCCCCAAATCTGCCCTCTGGCCCCCCATGCAGCCGATCAGAACAAGATTGGTCCAATCGGCTGCTTCTCTGGCCGCTGGTGGCCAGGTAAACAAAGGGACGGAACCAGAAGTGGCGAATAAATGTCGCTCCCTGTTCCCAGGGTGACAGAGAGAGGGGAACGATGTCAGTTCCTCTCTTTCTGTCCCAGGCAGCCATTGCTGCCGGATGTATCACTCCTGATCTCTGCGATGGGACTGGAGAGCCCAGGAGAGGCAGTGGCAGCAGCAGGAGAGCAGAAGCGATTGAGTGGGTAATTAGCCACTTGGATCACTTCTGCCTACATGGGGATCGCTGGCTGCAAACAATGATACTGGGATGATGCCTGTAGGAGCGGGCATGATCCTGGTATAACCACTGAAACCCAAGGTGGGAAGTAGTTATTATTATTATTATTATTATTAGGGCTGCGGAATATAATCGAAAGATCGATGCATCGCGATTCGACCCTTCGCGATTCTGCATCGATGCGGGCTGCCGGCATAATCGATTAGGAAATGACGTCATCAGCCGCGGCCACGCCCTATCGCGCAAGGGAGAAAAAATCACAAGATCGGCAGCTGATTGGTGGGTTAGTGGCGGGAGCTTAATAAAAAGGCTCCGCCCCTCCCCTTCCGTCTCTTTGACCCGGGCCGAGGCGCAGCAAGACATCCCCCGCGTGTATCGGCGTCCCACCTGCGGCCTTGCAGCCAAGAAGCCAGCCAGCCAGCCAAGCCAGAAGACAGTCCACACTCCACACACAGGAGCGAGGAGCCCCAAGTGCGTCCCCATCGCAGCCAGCCAGCGCCGCCAGCCTCACCTCACCGTAGCCAACAGGCCCTGGAGGCCCAGCCGCCACGCCACTGCCAGTGACGCCAGCCGCCCGCCACAGAGCCCAGAGAGCAGCACAGCACCTGTCCTCCTCTGCAATGCAGTGCACAACAACCCACACAGTCACACAGCAGGTATGTCCGAACAAATAATTGTCTAATCATTCATGGGGGTCTCGTCTGTATCTCTGGGGGATGTCTGTGATGGGGGGGGCCTGGGACAGGGGACGGTCGGTCGGGGGCCCGGGGGTACTGTTCTGCTGTGGCAGTCTGGCAGCCAGGGGGCTCTCTCTGAGTGTCAGTGGGGGCCTGGGGGTCTCTGTCAGTGGCTATGGGGGTCTGGGCAAGGGGGGGACTCACTCAGTGTTTGTCAGTGCTGTGGGGGATTGGGGAAGGTGTGGGACATCCAGGTCTCTGTCAGTGTCAGCTGTGGGGGTCTGGGCAAGGGGGGGACTCACTCTCAGTGTTTGTCAGTGCTGTGGGGGATTGGGGAAGGTGTGGGACATCCAGGTCTCTGTCAGTGTGTCAGGCTGCAGTGTCAGCTCAGCTGTGGGGGGAGGGGGGTCTCTGTCAGTGTCACTGTCACTGTCACAGGCAGCTGTGGGGTAAGGGGGGGCCCCGGGGGTTTTGGCTCAGTGCATGCATAAGGGAGTCTGACAGACAGATAGACAGTCATATTTTATGAAAGATGTCGCTTGGTTGACTTGTTGCGGCTTAGTTTACAAGTTTTTTTTTTTTTTTTAAACACTGACAGAGTTTGGCAACTTACGTCATCCGTCTCCATCACATACGTGGTAGTATGGTGGTAATGGCAGAAGGAGAAAAAGATCGAGAGATAAAAAATGCACCTAGCATTTTAAGAGCAAACATCTGGGCACATTTCGGATTTTACGAACACACAGGGAAGCGTGAGTTGGACAAGACACACGCCGTATGTAAAGCCTGTCACACAAAAATTAAATACCTAGGGAATACTACGAACTTGAGAAACCATGTTAGCCGTTTTCACTCTGAGTTAGTAACACCTGTCGCCACCAGCAGTGCCACCACTGCCAAGGAAAGACTGCTAGACCCAGATCAGCCAAGAATTGATGCCATACTGTCAACTTATCCGCCCAATTCAGAAAAAGGGAAGAAACTAACCAAAGCTGTGGCAGCTTTCATCGCCAAGGACCTACGGCCTTACTCAGTTGTGGACAACGCCGGGTTTCGCTACCTTGTGAAGACGCTAGAGCCACGTTATAAGATCCCATCACGCAGGCACTTTACAGAAAATGTTATACCTGCACTCTACCACGACACCAAAGCTCAGGTACTTGCATCAATGAACCAAGCCAGTCGAGTCGCAATAACGTGTGATTCATGGACTTCAGTCACAACGGAGTCCTATGTTACAATAACAGCACATTACGTTACTAAGGACTGGCAGGTCTTGTCACATGTGTTGCAAACAAGAGCCATTTATGAGTCTCACACAGGTGCTCATCTGGCAGAGCTACTGTCTCATGTCGTGGAAGAATGGCAGCTGTCTGATAAATCTGTAGTGCTTGTGACCGACAACGCGGCGAACATGATAGTTGCAGCTCAAGTTGGTAAATTTCCTCATGTTAAATGTTTTGCCCATACACTCAATCTTGCATGTCAGCGGGCACTGAAAGGGGCCACGCTCTCCAGGCTTCTCGCCAGAGTGCGACGAATATCCACATTCTTCCATCGCAGCACCAGAGCAAGCCACTGTCTAAAAGAGAAACAGATATGTCTGGGCCTGAAGAATTATAAGCTAATAACTGATGTGCCAACAAGATGGAACAGCGCATATGACATGGTCGAGAGGTTCTTCGAACAACAACCTGCAGTTTGTGCCACCTTGCTGTCTCCAGAAGTCAGAAAAGGAAAGTCTGATCTCTGCACTCTCAATGAAACAGATGTGTCAAATGCAGAAGATGCTGTGAGTGCATTAAAGCCAATGAAGGATGCAACCTTGCTGATGTCAGAAGAGCGCAACCCAACAGTGTCTCTCATTGCCCCTCTAAATGCACAACTGCTCCAGAGCATGACAGACACCATGGGAGACACAGCCATGACCCATGAGATCAAGAATGCCATCAAAACAGATCTCCTGAAGAGGTACAGCAGTGAGGCAGAGAAGAAGATCCTTCATACAGCCTCTGCTCTGGATCCTCGCTTTAAAGGACTGCCTTTTATTCTCACAGAGGAGGAGAGATCAGAGATATACAGAGGAGTGACTGAGGAGGCTGCATCTTTGGAGGTAATTAGAATTTCATCATGTTTCCTGCCAGACAGCTAGAAGCTCAGCTACATTGTGTTGTGTAATAACATGCCCTGATTCACTGATGCGGTGTGGGAAGTGGAACTGTATGGTATGGATTACCATGCAGTTTCCCACACCTCATCAATGAATCACACTCTTAGTCAATTCAGCTCTTCTTATACTATTATCTTTTGTTCAAACACACAGATTACTTCTAATAGAAGGACAAATGTGGATGAAGTGCCTAGGGAAAAAGCAACTGTGGAAGAAGAAACAACACCCATTGAGGAGGACAGCCATTCTCCTCCCAAAAAAAGGCCACAACATCGCTGCTCATGACTTTGCTGGGGCAGTCTTTCACTGATGGTGCAATAGAACCTAAGACCCCCTATGCCAAGGCAGAAGATGAAATGGAAAAATATTGTAAAGCCCCACCTCTGCCTTTCACTGAGGACCCTTTAAAATGGTGGCGTGAGCATGAGGTCATATTCCCCCTCCTCTCTCAGCTGTCAAAGCACTACTTGTGTATCCCTGGTACAAGTGTATCTGCAGAGCGGGTTTTCTCTACTGCAGGAGATGTTATAACAGTGAAAAGAAGCAGTCTTAAACCTGAGCATGTGGATCATCTAGTGTTCTTACAGAAAAACCTACATGTTCCCAAATGCTAAGCACTGAAATAATTACTAATTCATGTTTTTAATGAATTAGTAATTACTAATTCAGTCTGCCGCCAGTCACCAGTCAGTCACATCACCAGTCTTGTTTTATAGCTTTATAGCACTGATGGTTTGTTTTTGAAGATTGTCCTGTCCAATGTGTCCATTTCCAATCCATAATCCGTTCCGTTGCTTCACACTAAAAGTGTCTAGGCAAGTAGGCAGGGGTTCATTTAACCCTCAACCAAATAAATAATATTAAAGTGTATTTTCTTCTAGACAACTGACTGACACCAAGCCAGCCACGGTGCAGCATTATAGGAAGGAAAATCATTGAGAGAAATAACTTGTACATTTGAAGCTTAACCTCGAGTAAATCTTATCTTATTGGATCACAAATAAATACACCAATTGTGGATTCTTGTGTAATATACTATATTTGTGAGTTTGTGAATGTGACCCCCATAGGATTTCCTCAAGGTTAAGCTTCAGTTTACAATTTATTCTCTCAAGGATTTTCCTTCCTCTAATGGTGGCTTGTTGGCTAGCTTGGCTTCAGTTACAGATGTAATCGACATGGTAGAGTGCTGCTCAGTGCAGTGCAGGTAAAGTTTTCTTTCTGTAACGTGACTGACTGACTGACTGACTGTCGTGACAACTCAAGAGCTTATAACGCAGCTCTAGCATTAACTCAACACACACACACACTCTGTGTGTGTGTGTGTGTGTGTGTGTTGAGTTGATGCTGAGGCTGCGTATAAGCTTTTGAGTTGTCACGAGTCACGACACACACACACTGTGTTTTAGTTGACTGGCAATGGCAGGGGCAAACACAATCGCAGTGAACCTGGAACATTTTATATTTTTTACAGCTTTTCTGGCACTGGAGAGATGGAGAATGGCTTGTTTTCAAAAATGGTCCATTCACATAAGTGAATTGATAATTATTTAAGCTTAAGCTTATATTTGTATAACTCCCCTCTGGCAGCCATCAACTCACTTCACTTGAGTTGACTGGCAGTTGCAGGGGGAAACAAACATCACGGTGAACATGGAAGTTATGCAGCAGTGCACTATTGCCAGGTTCACCTTTGATATTTGCTACTAGTCAGGAAGTGCTCTGTTTTGTAGAGGACAGGTCATGGCACACACCTGGAATTTATTGCAACGCATGTCTGTCTGCTGGTCTGTTGTACTCTGTAGCAATAGCAAGTGTAGGGGGTTCCCTCAACCAAACAAATACTAAAGGTAAAAGTGTATCTAGACAACTGAAGGCAAGCCAGGCAGCCACGGTACAGGAAAGGACATCCTTGAAAGATTAAATCAATCATACATTGAAGCGTAAAACCTTGATTAAATCTTTACTGGATCACAAATACACACAAACCTGACCTAACCTATATGCCTTGAGTTGTACCAGTGTGGCAATGCCAAACCTTTCTTCAGTTCTCATGATTCTGATGCAGACAATCGTGTTGTGTGTTCTTTTGTGATCCCATGAAGATTTACTCAAGGTTTAAGCTTCAGTTGATGATTTACTCTGTCAAGGGTTTTCCTTCCTCTAATGGTGGCTTTGGCTTGGCTTCAGTTGGGTTTAATCGTGGTAGAGACAGAGACTGTCTGCAGGACAGGTAACGTTTTCTGTAAAGTAAGTGACATAAAAGTGACATAAGTGAATTGATAAGCTTAAAGCTTATATTTGTAACTCCCCTCTAGCAGCCAATCCATCAACTCACTTGAGTTGACTGGCAGTTGCAGAGGGAAACAAACATCACGGTGAACATGGAAGTTATGCAGCAGTGCACTATTGCCAGGTTCACCCTTGATGTTTGCTACTAGTCAGGAAGTGCTCTGTTTTGTAGAGGACAGGTTATGGCACACCTGGAATTTATTGCAATGCATATTCACATAAAAGGATTTATATATAATGTTTTGTGGGAATTTATGATGACCATTTTCACAAGAATATTAGCTTGGCTGGCTGGCTGGCTGGCTTCTTCTATCTTGGCTTGCCTTTAAAGTACAACTATAGGCCAAACTTTATCCAAAATCCAAAAAGTTTTGCCTTTAGTTGTACTTTAAATGGTGGTAGGCCTGGCTTATATTAATATTTTCTTTTATGAAGCAGTAAACTGCACTACTACAGTTTTTTACCAATTTTACTGTTACTTCTAGTAAAATACTAGTGTTGTTGTCTGTCTCTGCTATGCTGTTTGCATTTTCAGACCTTCCTATATGTTTGGGAGGTTCCCGGACATCGCGCTTGCCGCGCCCCCAAGACGCCGGCTTTGTACTGATTATAGCGGGATGCCGCTTTTTACATGTTATTCGCTTGTGTTGATCTACTGCCATGTAAGTAGAACTTTGAATAAAGCTGTTTTTATACCGCCAAACGGGATTACGCTATGAATGCTTTTATCCTCTACATATTGCCATACATATCGGAGTCGTGTCTGGATCTATGAGCGAGTGAGGGTTTGATGCAGTCTAGTGATACTTGGTCCGTTCACGCAGAGGAGAGAACCCAGTCCATAGGAGTTATTACTTTATGCTCTTAGTGGCCCATCCATTAATTTGGAGGCCCACTCATTGCGGTAAGCTGCCATCTTGCCTATCCGCACGGGTGACTGTTTTATTTCCATTGCTTTTCACATCTTGGGATCTTCACCCTCTAGTGGACTCTCCACCATCTATATATGCCGAATGGATTTATGATTTAGCGCAATTGATTCATTTTATTATATTGTATTGTTATCAATTGTATATCAATTTATCAACTTTTTAAGCACAATTAATTTTGTTGTTCATAGCGCTGCACTACTTGATACACAACTTCCTATATGTTTGCAGCGCAAGTGCACTAAAGTATGCAGGGCTTGCAGGCCATGACAGGGTCCAGGAAAGTGTCCTTTGAAGCAAATTAAAATAAAAAGGATTCTTTTATTTGTGACTGCTTGATTGTTTGTTTTTTTTTATAAAGTTTTGAAAACCATTGGGCAGTGGGCTGGGCATGGGCATTGGGCAGTAATCGTGATGCATCGTGATGCATCGCAGAATCGAATCGTATCGAATCGCGACCCTAATAATCGTAATCGCATCGAATCATGAGGTAAGTGAAGATGCACAGCCCTAATTATTATTATACAGGATTTATATAGCGCCGACAGTTTGCGCAGCGCTTTACAATAGGAGGGGAGACAATACAGTTACAATTCAATTCAATACAGGAGGATTTAGAGGGCCCTGCTCTTTAGAGCTTACAATCTAGAAGGAGTTAAAAAAATATATAATTGTAGCACAATTTCCAGGCATTGGGCCTGATGTGGGTCTGCCATTGTTACCGGTAACACTTCCAACACATTTAGGTTGAAAACCCAAGTGTGAGAGCTGAGACAATTACTATTCTGGCATCTTTGTTTTTTTTTGTTTATTTTGTGATGGAGATAGGAGAAGGGAAAGAGTGGGATACTCCTCTGGCTCAACTAGGTTTAACTGTGACACTTTGTAGAAAAAAGCCTGTTATCGCTGTCCTGACGACAGCTCAATGCCGGCCAACGCTTCCTGGCGCTTGAAAATACTGTTTTGCTGAACTGTGCTGAAACTTCGACTTTAACTCCTTGGTTAACTCAGAAGATCCAGGACTGTAGTAACTCTTGACTCTTGGCACTCTGTCTAGTTTAAAAGTCCTGCGAATGGCTCCCTCCAGCCCTTCGCAGACTGAGGTAGCTCCTTGTAACTGCATGTGCTGCTGCAACCCTTAATACTGTACACTTGACTCTTCAGGGCCCAACCACTGGCACCCACTCTACACTTCCAGGGTCCTCTCACTAGGCACCCCCTCTGACACTTCAGGGTCCTCTCACTAGGCACCCCCTTGACACTAGCTGGCTCCTGGATCCCTGGGACCTTCACAGGAGTGGTCCCCTTTACACTAGGCAGACCCTCTGGGGCAATTCACAGTACTAACAAACTTGGCATGCTTTCCTGGAACTGACCTCCTCTATCTCCACTGGTCCTCGGCACACCGGATCCTCTCTGCAACTCAGCTCAGCTCTCTCTCTGGACTCTCAGGCATCCACCTGAGACACCTGATCCTTCTGACAGGAGGAGAGACAGTTGTACCCTCCCTCGTAGGAACTCTGCTTCCCGCCAAAGACGCTGCGTCATGCGTCCCCCTCAGACTTATACCCGCTCCCAGAATCCTGTGCAGCAGAGTCTGCCTTTCTGGGGTAGATACAGGCCTGAATGTGCCACTGATTGGGTTTCCTCCACTGCCCAATGAGAACCCTTCTCATGAAGCCAGTGGGGAGACTCCCCAACCTCAATAGCAACACCTGGGAGACATGAAAGCCCAGCTGAAAAATCATGGCCCTGCTGTTAGGCAGCCAAGGCCCACTATACTTTGCCTAGCACCTACCTGGTAGGGTGCTACATCATGTTTGGGGGTTCTAAGTAATTTTCTAGCATAAAATACAAATTTTTACATGTAAACAAATGTCAGAAAAAGGCCTGGTCTTAAAGTGGTTAGCATTTATGCTGTTAGCATTATGTTGAGTTCATAACTCAACATAGCAACAGCATAGTGATGTTAGCATAATGTTGAGTTCCAGCACTAGGATTTTTTTAAGGCCTCGCTAACAAAGTAAAACCAACTTAAAGCGGAGCTCCACCCAAAAATGGAATTTCCCCTTTAAGGCCTCCTGACCCTCTGACATGCCCCATTATGCATGTCATTTTTTTTGCCTAGATTTGACAGGCACCCACTCCCACTTCCGCTCGGGCCACCTAGGCGGCTCGAGCGGAAGTTCTTCTCTCCCCCTTCCTCCCTGCAAACTTCTGGGACACGTCACAGGTCCCAGAAGATTGCCCGCCCACTCAGGATGTCCAGCATGACGCACGCATGCGCAGTGCACACCTGGCTGTGAAGCCGCAAGCTGTCACAGCAGGGTGCCCACATTAGAGATGCAGACGGAGAGAACCGAGACTGCCGCCAGCCTCATCACTGGAACGTGGGACACTTTTTGTAGCTGCTGACTTTTAATAAAAACAAAATCGGGTGGAACTCCGCTTTAAGTGGTTGTAAAGGCTGAAGGTTTTTTAATACCAGACATGTCATACTTACCTGCAAAACCACAGAGCAGGTAAGTATGACATGTCTGGTATTAAAAAAAATTTACTTTACAATCACTTTAACCACTTGCCGACTGCCAACAGTAATATTACTGCGGCAGTGCTGCTCCCCTGGGTCCAGTGACGTAGACCTACATCACTGGATTCCCAGTGATTTCAGCACAGTGGGACACAACGGGAGTCAGGCCGAAAGAGGAGAGGCAACGATTGCCGCCTCCCTTCCCCGATCGTCGGGGAAACTGTGAGAAGACCCGCCTGCTTATGTAAACAAAGCAGGCGGATCTTCTCAGTGACAGACAGGAAGAGATCACTAGATTCAGCATAGCTGAACCTGCGATCTCTGTGTCTGTCACAGAACCCCCCCACACACACAAACACACACACAGACTTCAGTAAGCATGAGGCATACATTTAACCCATTGATCACCCATAGGGTTAACCCCTTCCCTGCCAGTGTCATTTTTACAGTAAAGTGCATTTTTTTTAGCACTGATTACTGTAGTAATGTCACTGGTCCCCCCAAAATTGTCAAAAATGTCAGTTAGGGGTCCGATCTGTCTGCCGCAATGTCGCAGTCCCGCAAAAAATCACAGATCGCCGCCATTACTAGTAAAAACAAAAAAAAAAACAATAAAAATGACATAAATCTTTCCAGTAGTTAGTAAATGAGATAACTTTTGCGCAAATCAATCAAAATTCCGCTTATTGCGATTTTTTTTTTTTTTACTAAAAATATGTAGCAGAAAACAAATTGGCCTACAATGTTAAAAAATTTTGATTTTTAAATAATTTTTTTTTGGGAATGTCATATAGCAGAATGTGAAAAATATTTTTTTTTTTTCAAAATTGTCGCAGTTTTTTGTTTATAGCGCCCAAATTAAAAATTGCACAGGTGATCAAATACCACCAAAAGAAAGCTCTATTTGTGGGAAAAAAAGGACGTAAATTTCGTTTGGGTACAGCGCTGCATGACTGTGCAATTGTCCGTTAAAATAACGCAGTGCCGAATAGCGAAATCGGGCCTGGTCAGAAAGGGGGCAAATCCTTCCGGGGCTAAAGTGGTTAAGCATATACCCATGCGAATGCATTGTTTGCCCATATAGGGATGCACAGGTGTTCTGTACACCTCCATGCAGGCAGTCCCATTCTTGTCAATTGGGACTGTACGGAAACAGCCACTGCTCTCAATTTGATATGATGCAGGTCCCCAATTGCACGCTGGCTGCATTCAAGGACCTGCACCCACGCAGTTGTCATATTGGGAGCAGCGGCTGTGTCCATGCAGCAGCTGCGTCCCAGTTGTCATGAACGATCTACCTGCATGGGGATGCACGGAACACCTGTGTATCTCCATGCAGTAAAACACAGCCCTTGCAGGGGCGTTCACTGAAGTACGCCCGTGTGAACAAGGCCTAATGTCTTTTGGTGCTAAAAAAGTAACCTAAGCCCTTACCATAATCGAACACTTAAGCTAACCCATACACTAAACTTTTCAAAACCTATGCCGATATCTACCAGCACAGAGAATTCAATACCAAAAGCAACGAATCATGGAGGAAAGGAAAGGATCCTACCTTGTCAAGTGGGGATAATTCCTATTGTTTTTCAAGAAATAGCAGTATTATATTTGCTAAGCGTGAATGGTGATACCACTTAATGTGTGCCGTGAATAAATAGATAAATAAATTTTAAAGTGCAATCTTATAAAATGCTGTATAAAAATATTGTGTAAAAATCAATAAAAATAGATCATATAAATGCCTTGTATCTTAAATTATTGGTGATAAAGTGCATAAGTGCTAGTGCAAAGAAAGGAGAGACACAAGGCTGAAATAAATTAGTGAATTTTATTTAAAAAAAGACCAGGTGAAACATATATCTATCCTCACTATGAACCAAAGGTGATGGTGTTTAGTGAAGAGAAAAGAAGTAAAAGCTGCTGTGAGCAAACGAAAAAATGTATACTGAAATTAATAGGTGTAAGATGAATAGGATAAATGAATTAATGTGATGAATTCGGGTTGCAACAACCTGCGTGACCGCTAGGTGTCGCACCCTGCTATATGACCTGATATCAGTTGCAGGAGGGTACCATATATCTGGGTTCCGCTGTCCCCTCTGACTTCCTGGTGGGTCTGCGTGATTCCTCAGAAAGAAGAAAGGAGACCCAGGGAGATTCGAGGCTGTCCGCGATCAGTGTAGTGTGGCCGGGAAGCTTCCGCGTTCCACGGCTCTGGCTCCGGGTGCCGGAAATGACGTTAGACATCGCTGACTCCGCCCTACCGGTTTCGTCACAAGACGTCTACTAGTTTCGTCTTGTGACGAAACCGGTAGGGCGGAGTCAGCGACGTCTAACGTCATTTCCGGGACCCGGAGCCAGAGCCGTGGAACGCGGAAGCTTCCCGGCCACACTACACTGATCGCGGACAGCCTCGAATCTCCCTGGGTCTCCTTTCTTCTTTCTGAGGAATCACGCAGACCCACCAGGAAGTCAGAGGGGACAGCGGAACCCAGATATACGGTACCCTCCTGCAACTGATATCAGGTCATATAGCAGGGTGCGACACCTAGCGGTCACGCAGGTTGTTGCAACCCGAATTCATCACATTAATTCATTTATCCTATTCATCTTACACCTATTAATTTCAGTATACATTTTTTCGTTTGCTCACAGCAGCTTTTACTTCTTTTCTCTTCACTAAACACCATCACCTTTGGTTCATAGTGAGGATAGATATATGTTTCACCTGGTCTTTTTTTAAATAAAATTCACTAATTTATTTCAGCCTTGTGTCTCTCCTTTCTTTGCACTAGCACTTATGCACTTTATCACCAATAATTTAAGATACAAGGCATTTATATGATCTATTTTTATTGATTTTTACACAATATTTTTATACAGCATTTTATAAGATTGCACTTTAAAATTTATTTATCTATTTATTCACGGCACACATTAAGTGGTATCACCATTCACGCTTAGCAAATATAATACTGCTATTTCTTGAAAAACGGTAGCGCCGTTCACAACCCCACTTGCACTATTTTATTTCCAACCCAACTTGTTGGGTTTGGTTGTTGGCAGCTCACACCGTCTGTTTCTGCATTCACTTTATTAATCCATAGCGCTGGTCACCTTTGTTTTAATTATAATTCCTATTGCATTAGTCAATAAGCGGCCTTGTTTAATTCTACATTGTCTTCATCCTTCACTATCTGAACAGATTTATGGCTGGTTTTGAGACTCCTGCCTTAGGTCTCAAGTCCTTAAAAGGTATGGCATATGATACTATAATAAGAAAAATAAGACTCTAGGAGTTGTATTTACAAAAAAATTGCAAGGCAATTGGTTCTGTGAAACTGCATGTACATTTATTCTATGCGAATGCCATCAAAATCAAATGTTGCTAAACCATTTTTTTACCAGGTTGGATGTTCTTCATTCATAACAGAAGTGTGCATAAGAAAAATATCAAATTATGGCCTCTAGATGGAAATGGCAATCATTGTAAACATTTCTTATGATCATCATCAGCTTTAACTAGTGGACATAAAAACGTATTTTTCTGTTTTACACTACTCTTACTGTATGAATAAAGAACATTTGACCTAGAGAGAAAATAGCCTAGTAACATTTGACTTTGCCAGCATTCACACAGAACGGATGTACATGCAGTTTTGTAGGACATAGAGCTCTGCAAATGTGTTTTAAAAATAGAGTGCTACCTATATTGATCAGATGGTCCAATCTCCATTTCTCATTTAGCTGGTATTTATTAGAAGATAAAAACAACTATCTGTTATAAAGCAAAGACAGTCTTCTTCCATATTTCAAAAACAATGGACAGTACTATGTCTACCCTGCATCGTGCTCTCCTGCATTGCAATTATATAGATTCATGTTTGTAGCGCTGCCCCCCAAAGGAGCTGCATGGTAATTTGGGTTCTCTGTTCTGCACCTCAACTCAAAAAACAACCTCAGCCCCTCTGGCACACCTTGTTGAGTGAAAGTTACTGAAAGCACAAGTGTTGATACCTTTAACTTGACTATGAATTAGCATAAGGAAATATGATCTCAATGTATTGGTATGGGTTAGAGTAAATGATGGTTTGAGCATAAATGAACACACAGAAGGTAGGTTTAGACCCAGTCTGCTAGACAGTATAATCACTACGCCAAAGTCACTTATAGTAGAGTTCTGTACCACTAGAATGGAATTAACTCATGAATCAATGTCAGTGCATATAAGCATTACCTGCAATGTGAATAATAATACAATAACTAGTCTGGAGTGCACTCTAGGGAACCAGCTAGGATTTGTTGTAAAGTCCCCTGAGAGGTATCTCTTAGCATATGCTGTAGGCAAAGGTCTCTTTGTAGCAGTTATAAATGGACAGTCTTTGGTCCTAACTAGAGTTGAGCGGACATTTAAACTGGTGGATGCGGACTTGCCCTTGTACAAGCTAACGTATATGAATAGGGGATGCCCTTAGAAATATGATAAGGTCTGGGCACCATGGACTGCGGATTGATGTTGCCTGCTCTGTCCCTCCCCCCCTACCCTCTTTTTTTTTTTGTCCCTTCTCCCCCCCCCCTCTTTCTTTTTTTTTTTTTTTTTCTTCTTATGTCCAGCACAAGTTATAATGTGAGAAACTCGGCGGTCGTTGCATAGACACTGCAGCATGTAATCGCTCATGTGTGCCAGGCTGCCCAGAGGCAACCAAAAGCTGTCCTCTGTGGGAGGTGTATCGTCTATGTCCTCTGTATCCCCCCAGCCACACACCAGTGATGGCCATGAGCTGCTCTGGGTGCCACCCTGGTGTGAACCTGGTTCCTCCTCCTCCATCTCCTCCTCCTCATCCTCCACCTCGGCATCCTCCAGAACTGTGCCCTTGCTGGACAATTGTGTACCTGGCGTTTGTGGGTGCAGGAACCCACCCTCAGAGCCGCTTGTGAATGACTGCCCTGAAAGCCTTGGAAATGATCCCTCTTCCTCCTCCTCCTGTGCCACATCCTCTTCCATCATCGCCCAAATCGTTTTTTCAAGGTGGCATAGAAGTGGGATAGTAACGCTGAGAATGGCGTCATTGGCACTGGGCATGCTGGTGGAGTACTCGAAACAGCGCAACAAGGCACACAGGTCTCGCATGGAGGCCCAGTTATTGGTGGTGAAGTGGTGCTGTTCCGCAGAGAGACTCACGCGTGCGTGCTGCAGCTGAAACTCCATTATCGCCTGCTGCTGCTCGCACAGTCTGGCCAGCATGTGCAAGGTGGAGTTCCACCTTGTGGGCACGTCACATATGAGGCGGTGAGCAGGAAGGCCGAAATTACGCTGCAGAGCTGACAGGCGAGCAGCAGCAGGGTGAGAACGCCGAAAGTGTGCACAGACGGCCCACACTTTCTGCAGCAGCTCTGACATATCAAGGTAATTTTTTAAGGAATCTCTGCACCACCAAATTCAGCACATGCGCCAGGCAAGGAATGTGCATCAAACCGGCTATGCCCAGAGCTGCTACAAGATTTTACCCATTATCGCACACCACCAGGCCGGGCTTGGGGCTCACTGGCACCAATCACTCATCGATCTGTTGTTCAATGCCCCTCCAAAACTCCTGCGTGGTGTGGGGTTTTTCCCCCAAACAGGCAAGTTTTAAAACTGCCTGCTGTTGTTTACCCCTGGCTGTGCTGAAGTTGGTGGTGAAGGTGTTACGCTGACCGGATGAGGAGGCGGTAGAGGATGAGGAAGCTGAGTAGGAGGAGTTAGCAACAGGAGGCAAACTGAAGCGCCCTGCAATCCTCGATGGTGGAAGGACATGTGCCAAACTACTATCTGCCTCAGGCCCAGCCGCCACTGCATTTACCCAGTGTGCTGTTAAGGAGATATAACCGTGCTTACTGGTCCACGTATCCGTAGTTAGGTGGACCTTGCCACAGATGGAGTTGAGCAGTGCACACCTGATTTTGTCCCCCACTTGGTTGTGTAGGGAAGGGATGGCTCGCCTGGAAAAGTAGTGGCGGCTGGGCACGACGTACTGTGGGACAGCCACCGCCATAAGGCTTTTAAAACTCTGCGTCTCCACCAGACGGAATGACAGCATTTCAAAGGCCAGGAATTTTGAAATGCTGGCATTCAGGGCCAGGGATCGCGGGTGGGTTGGGTGGGTACTTCCTCTTCCGCTCCAGTGTTTAGGAGATAGAGAGCTGAAAGCTTCCATTGGACATTGTGGAGATGGTTGGTGACCCAGGTGGTGGTGTTGCTGGCTGACCCTCTGTTTGCGGGTTGGCAGGTGCCACTGTCACTACAGAGGTGGATGAAGAGGCCGAGACTGCAGCAGAAGAGGAAGCAGGAGGAGCCAGAGACCTTTCCTGGTTTTTGAGGTGTCTACTCCACTACAGCTCGTGCTTTGCACTTAGATGCCTGGTCATGCAGGTTGTGCTCAGGATGAGAATGTTTATGCCTCGCTTCAGGCTCTGATTGCACAGCGTGCAAACCACTCGTGCCCTGTCATCAGCACATTGTCTGAAGACCTGCCATGCTAGACAACTCCTTGGAGCTGGCTTTGGTGTGCTCAGTCCCTTGCTGCATTGGGCAGTAGCAGGCCTACTGTCTAGGGGACGGCCACTCTGCTTTTGCACCCTGCTCCCTCTTCTGCTGTGCTGGTGGCTCTGTTCGACCACTGCCTCTTCCTCCGAACTACACAGATCACCTGCATGACATTGATTCCATGTGGGGTCGAGGACCTCATCGTCCTCCACATCATCTTCCACCCAGTCTTCACCCCTGCCCTCCTTGTCGGTCTACACAATTCCGAAAGCCGCAGCAGTGGGCACCTGTGTTTCGTCAACATCCGAGACGTGCTGCGATGGTCCTCCCATGTACTTATCTTCAAAATTAAGTGGTTGGGCATCGGTGCACTCAATCTCTTCCACTTCTGGGGCAGGGCTAGGAGGATGGCCCTGGGAAACCATGCTAACAGAGTGATCAAAAAGCAGAAGAGACTGCTGCATGACTTGGGCCTCAGACTGCTTGGCTGATTTGCAAGGGGGTGAGGTGAAAGACTGATGGACATCAGCTGCAGGTGCCAACTCTGATCTTTCAGTAGTAGACTAGGTGGGAGACAATGTGACGGCACTGGAGGCACTGTCAGCAACCCAATCTACTATCGCCTGTACTGAGGAAGGTGTTTCACTTGTGCGTGTAGCTGGCACAGATCAACCAAGTCCTCTCCTTGCAACAGGAGCTCCACCAGCAGCACCACAACCGGGGCCACGTCCCTTATTTGACGTTCTCCTCATATTTCTCAAATTTGGGATCTTTCCCTAAATGGGTGTTTTTTGAGTAGCAAAATAGAACAACAGTATCTAAAGGGTGTATCTCACAATAACATATGCAGCAAACGCTGCAAACTTTATTTATTTTTTATTTTTTTGCCCTAAATGGGTGTTTTTTGAATAGCAGAATAGAACAACAGTATGTTGTGTATTTTGCCCAAAAAGGGTGTTTTTTGACTAACACAGTAGGGCAGAAGCTTGAATTCTACACGTACAGATGCAGCAAGCAAGGGCTATAAAATTGTGGATTTTAGCCCAAAAAGGGTGTTTTTTGACTAACACAGTAGGACAGCAGCTTGAATTCTACACGTACAGATGCAGCAAGCAAGGGCTATAAAATTATGGATTTTAGCCCAAAAGGGTGTTTTTAGAAACCCAGAAAATTATAGCTACGGTATATATAGCTTTAAATGTGCACTGAATAATGCGACAGAGCCCCAAGATAGAGGGTGATGCCAAAAATTGGTGTTTTTTCAAACACAGAAAACTATTGCAGTATTTCAAGCTTGTTTTTATCACACATGCAGCAAGCAAAGGCTGTAAAACTGTGTATTTTGCCCAAAAATTTTGTTTTTTGACTAACACAGTAGGACAGCAGCTTGAATTCTACATGTACAGATGCAGCAAGCAAGGGCTATAAAATTTTGGATTTTAGCCCAAAATGGGTGTTTTTAAAAACCCAGAAAATTATAGATATATACAGCTTTTAATGCGCACTGAATATGCTGAATATGTCCCCCCCCCCCCCCCCGCCGCCCGCCTAACTAACAGATGGATAAAAGTAATTTTTTTTGTCACTGGCATCAGGGCAGGGTAAAAAGATTGTGCACTGCACCCACACAACAAAATCTATGTAGATGAGTTGAAGTTCTTATTAAAGAATAATATTAATGATTCTGTCCTCCTTCTATATTCTCTCCCTCTCTCCCTCAAAGCAGCAGCGCCCTAGTACACAACAAAATCTATTTAGATGAGTTGAAGTTCTGATTAAAGAATAAGATTAATAATTCTGTCCTCCTTCTATATTCTCTCCCTCTCTCCCTCAAAGCAGCAGCGCCCTAGTACACAACAAAATCTATGTAGATTAATTAGAATGATCAAAGATTCTGTCCCACTCCTATGCTTTCCCTCAAAGCAGCAGCCATAGGCAGCCTTTCCCTACACTAGATAGAGGAGAGTGTGACTCCAGCTTATATAGAGGCTGGGTCACATGCTGCACTGGCCAATCACAGCCATGCCATTAGTAGGCATGGCTGTGATGGCTTCTAAGGGCACACCAGTTAAACACTTGTGGATTGGTTGCCCTGCATCTTTTTTATGCACATTAAATTGCAGGACACCGAACACCTAATGAATATACAGTACGATGTCTGGGTTTCGGGTCCGGTACCCGAAAACCCTAAAGTCCGGTACGAACCCGAACTTTACAGTTCGGGTTCGCTCAACCCTAGTCCTAACTCATCAGCCGACTAACGTTGGAGCCCAATTGTAAAGTTGGTACACATGAGAATAGTCAGAGTCAAGCCTGCAGGCAGCAAAAAGGCTACTAAATGGCTGTATGGTCAGTTCCTAAAGGGCTCAGTCTCTCCCTGAGCAGCAGATTTAAAGTGAGGAAAATCCCCTCACAACCCCTAGCAATATTGTAGCTCACTGTCTGGTCACACACAGTGATTAGTCCACTCTCTGCTCTACACCCTGGTGACTCTGGCTGATGGCTCTCCCTAACTCAGCATTCCAGATGCCACTCCGGTTGCCAACATGCTGCAGTGATGGCGCACATTGGATGGCAGTGTGCACGCTGTGGTTTCCCTCACAGCCAGAGAAAGATGTGTCCTATACAGTTTAAGAAAACGTAACTTTTTTCCCTCCTCCTGGCAAACCCACTCTGGGAAATGCAGTTCAAATGCTCTTGATTACAGCAGAGTCTCTCTCCTCTGGACTACAGTTCCCACAGTGCAGTGCTACCTGACTCAGCAGCTTCCTCCTCTTTCTTATGTAGATCAGAAGTGGTTAAATTTGGTGTTATCGCTCTCACTCTCTCATACTGGTCACTGGAAGTTCAAAATAGTACCTCAAGGCAAAGAACTCTGAGGATCTAAAAAAAAGAATTGTTGCTCTACATAAAGATGGCCTAGGCTATAAGAAGATTACCAAGACCCTAAAACTGAGCTGCAGCATGGTGGCCAAAACCATACAGTGGTTTAACAGGACAGGTTCCACTCAGAGCAGGCCTCACCATGGTCGAACAAAGAAGTTGAGTGCACGTGCTCAGCATCATATCCAGAGGTTGTCTTTGGGAAATAGATGCATGAGTGCTGCCAGAGGTTGAAGGGTGGGGGATCAGCCTGTCAGTGCTCAGGCCATATGCCTCACACTGCATCAAATTGATCTGCATGGCTGTCGTCTCAGAAGGAAGCCTTTTCTAAAGATGATGCACAAGAAAGCCCACAAACAGTTTCCTGCAGTCAAGCAGACTAAGGAAATTGATTACTGGAACCATGTCCTGTGGTCTGATGAGACCAAGATAAACTTATTTTGTTTAGATGGTGTTATGCGTGTGTGGCGGCAACCAGGTGAGGAGCACAAAGACAAGTGTGTCTTGCCTACAGTAAAGCATGGTGGTGGGAGGGTCATGGTCTCTGCTGTCACTGGAGAGCTACAGTTCATTGAGGGAACCATGAATGTCAACATGTACTGTGAAATATTGAAGCAGAGCATGATCCCCTCCCTTCAGAGACTGGGTCGCAGGGCAGTATTCCAACATGATAACGACCCCAAACACACCTCCAAGACAACCACTGTCTTGCTGAAGAAGCTGAGGGTAAAGGTGATGGACTGGCCAAGCATGTCTCCAGACCTAAACCCTATTGAGCATCTGTGGGGCATCCTCAAACGGAAGGTGGAGGAGCGCAAGGTCTCTAACATCCACCAGCTCCGTGGAGGAGTGGAATAGGGCTCCAGTGGCAACCTGTGAAGCTCTGGTGAACTCCATGCCCAATAAGTTTACGGTAGTGCTGGAAAATAATGATGGCCACACAAAATATTGATACTTTAGGCCCAATTTGGACTTTTACACTTAGGGGTATACTCACTTTTGTTGCCAGCAGTTTAAACATTGATGGCTGCGTGTTGAGTTAATTTGAGTGGACAGCAAACGTACACTCTTATACAAGCTGTACACTCACTACTTTACATTGTAGCAAAGTGTAATTTCTTCAGTGTTGTCACATGAAAAGATATAATAAAATATTGACAAAAATGTGAAGGGTGTACTCACTTTTGTAAGATACTGTATATTTATGTATACAGTTAGGAATGATGAAAAGTGTAATGTCCTGTGACTTGTTAAGGGTACTGCAGTACAGAATTGTAAAAAGATTATTTACAGCAGTGATTTTATTGACTTTATGTTGGGAGATGTACCTTCCAGTACAGAATGTAATAAATTTGTACCATACTTTTTTTTCATGTGATGCAGGACATTGAGTATTTAATGGTTGCATTTACCGTAATAGAACTGTATCATGATTGTGTCTTGTGATCATGTTATAATCAGGAGGTGCTGTGTTCTTTCTCTTAAGCACACGGAAATATATGTTCAACGGTCGTGTCATTCTAGGAGAAGCAATGTTCTGAATCTGTAAAGAATATATTGGAACTGGGAACTGATGACGTCTAGTGGTAAAGTTATTTAATCAAATGTATTACTACATACCTGTAGTGTACAAATAGAATAGTCAAGTTTTGGTGGTGGGGTGTTTTTGCATGCGGGCCATTTTTTGATCAACTCTGGCCAAGACACAATGGACAGTTTTCCACAGCTGGTCTTTGCAGAACATAACTGTGCCTATGTCAGGCCATTTTGTTTGTTGGAACAGTGGTTCCTATCTATGTGGGAAACCCGCTTGGGGGGCATTCCTACACAGATACATAAATAGCCTCATGGATCAAACTCCAGGACATTCTGACCCAGACTCTCTATGGAACAGAAATAGATAGAAATATAGAATCTACCACTACTGACTTGTTTTTGAAAGTGCAAGCTCCAGGGCTGTCATCCTCATTCTTGCTATACTACATGCACATTTATTTATTCATTTATTAGCCTGCTAAAGTTTTTGTATTGGAACAGACCCATATCTTGCAAGTGCAGCCTCACAGCCCTGAAAATGGCACTTTCTATCCTTATACAGTGGCGAAAATAATTATTTGATCCCAGCAGATTTTGTAAGTTTGCCCACTTGCAAAGAAATGAAGGGTCTATAATTGTTATCATGGGTGTATATTTAATGGTAGAGGCGGAATATCAACCAAAATCCAGAAAAAAACACATGATACAAATGTTATAAATTGAGTTGCAGTTCAGTGAGTAAAATTAGTATTTAATCCCCTACCAACCAACAATAATTCTGGCTCTCACAGACTGGCTACAGTATGTGCTCATGTGGTTCACAGATTAGTCCTGTCAATTTAAGACGGTGCATAACGACAACTTGTTATGTGTATAAAAGACACCTGTCCACAGAAACTTTCTTCCATTCAAACTTCACCATCATGGGCAAGACCAAAGAGCTGTCAAAGGACATCAGGGACAAGATTGTAGACCTGCACAAGGCTGGAATGGGCTACAAGAACATCTCAATTTATAACATTTGTATCATGTGTTTTTTTTTTTTTTGTTTTTTTGGCTGATATTCTGTCTCCATAATTTAAAATACACCTATGATAAAAATGATAGACCCTTAATTTCTTTGTTAGTGGGCAAACTTTACACAATCTGCAGGGGATCAAATAATTACAGTATTTTCACCACTGTAGATTCCATATCGTTGTCTGAGGCTTTTGCAAACATAGTAGGGTGAATGAAGTGTTGTTGGATGCCTCATTCATATGAAAGCCACAATACAGCTTCAATCCAATGGCTCCTTGCTGTCATATTGAATCTTGACACTGAAGCACAAACTAAATGTCTTCTGAATGTTTACATGCTGTAGAGTAGTTCCTGTGAAATTTACCTAGCTTCTTCACTCCCCCCTTTTACCTGATCAACTATGACTGGTGCACAATGCCTCACCAATGGATCACAAATAAGAAGGTAATTGTATCCTATGTCCACAGTAAGGAAGAATGTAAGTTTGTGCATGACTTAGTATGTATATTAGTATGATAATGCATTCAAGGTTACATTTGCTCCACTACCGCAGAACTGCAGGCCTGACGACAAAGCTTTGCCTGCTTTTTTTTTTATTAAATGCTATGGTGAGTATACAAAGCTGTTCCGTAATGACATACACCTAAGGAAAGTGTAAAAACTGGGGCTCTACTCTACAGATAGACAGCTTGCCAACCGGTGTCCTAAAGGCAGGGCTGCTGAAATCACGGCAGCCCCATACAGCCCCCCGTCCCCCTTCAAATGCTGTCTAAAGAGCGATTCAAATGCTGATTGCTCTTTAGAGTACAAACCACGTGTGAATGAGAATTACATTTTTTTACCTGCCCTGTTTGGGGGGCTTTGGTGATGTCTCACTTTTGAGACAGAGAAAAGGAATACAGCCTTAGATGCACAGATGAATGAATACAACGTGCTCAGATTCTTCCTGTTCATTCACAAACTGGACAATAGTAAAACACAGTTTACTATGTTTCAATAATGAATAAACACAGGAGTGATCAGTACAGGTGTTCTTTCAGGAAAGGAAGAGGCTGGTAAATATGACATATTTACCGGTTCCATCCTCCATCCTGAATTGATCTCCCTGTGTGTCCTCGGCAGCTGCCAGTGGAAGGGAGAGGAAAGGAGGAAAGTCGGCAGCACTACGAGGGGAAAGGATACATATGGAGGATTTGACAGCAAGTGAAAGGAGGCTCACAGGGGGGCCCATGCAGCAAGGAAGTGGGGGAGATCAGAACGGTAGAAGGGGGGTTGGGGCGCAGATATTTGAAACCGATCACCCTGCAGCGCAGCTGGAGGGAAGGAGAGGAGGAGGAGTCAGCAGCACTGCAGGGGAGCCACAAGAGGATAAGTCTCAACAATAAAGCAGTACAGACAGCTCTCCTGCTCAGCAGGTGCCCAGACCCCCTTTTGAACTGATGGGTCCTGGGCCCAGCACAGAAGGGAAAAATGTACTGCCTTATCAGCAGCCCTGCCTATAGAGATTGATTGATCAATAGGGCAAAATATGGTGCAGCGGTGCATGGTAGCCAATCAGCTTCTAACTTCAGCTTGTTCAAAAAAGTGATATTAAAGGCTTGGCTTTTGTGTAAAAAAAAATAACAAACATGTCATACTTACTTTCTTTGTGCAGTGGTTTTGCACAGAGTAGCCCCGATCCTCATCTTCTAGGGACTCCCGCCTGTGCTTCTGGCTCTTCCGTCCTTCCGAGTGCCTCCATAGCAAGCAGCTTGCACTAGAAGCACCTGAGCAGGCTCGCTCCGAAGCCGCTGCTCTGTGTTTCTATTCACACACAGAGCCGCGGCTCGACCCATCCCCTATTTATCCTCTTTGGCTCACTAGCTTTGATTGACAACAGCAGGAGCCAATGGTGCCTGCTTCCAGCCCAGCCAATGAAGAGGGAGAGTCTCTGGAGAGTCAAGGCTTTCGGGCACTTCACTGGATTGGGATGGGGCTCAGGTAAATATAAGGGGGGGGGGGGGGCACTGCTGCACACAGAAGGTTTTTTTACCTTAATGCATAGAATGCATTACGATTAAAAAAACTTTTGCCTTTGGAACCACTTTAAGCTTTGACAAAAAAAATAAAAAATTAAGCTGATTTCATTGCAGAGCTGCACCAGATTTTGCCCTCTCCAGTTTTAGTAAATCAGCCCCATAATGTCTATATTCGATCAGATGGACCAAAATGATTATAGATTTTATGCAAAGGATTCTGATACAGTGCTCCATGCCAAGTCAGCTCATCAGTTCTTAGGACATCTATATTCAGTGTGTATCTACTAGGTAGACAAACATTTTCTCGGGTAAACATGTTTGTCACTACTTACACTTTTACAAGCAATGAGCTCAACTAGACACTAAATGCCAAGTGCCTAAGGTTTTCTTAGCTCTAGTCAAAGTATAAGTTAGTGCTAAGGCATAGAGATTTACTGTCTGTGTATTGCAGGAGCCCTGGCTAGTAAAAGTCAGAATGTAAAGTCAAACCTGAATCATGTAATAAGACAGATTACCAATAATGAAGTAAATAAGGTCAAAAGTGAAAATCCCCAAGTGATGGAATTTGAAGCATACCGTACATTAAAGTGGAGTTCCGGCCACAAAATTGATTTTGGGCCATCCGCTTGCTTTTGGTCACCTGAAAAATAAATGGATAGTTACGATTTTTTTGAAGAATTGAAGAAAAATATACTCACCTTTCTTCCACTTCCTCCCTCTGCGGCCGCGGCCCGCGTCGTCACTTCCTCTTTGCATTGATTCCTGGGAGCTGAACGTCATCGCTCCCAGGAATCAATGCACCTGCACCGGCCCCGCTCGTCAGTTCCGGTGCGGGCGCGTCATTCCCTGCTAAACAGCTTCTGGGCATGCCCAGAAGCTGTGGAGGGATGACGCGCCCGCACCGGAAGTGACGAGCGGGGCCGGTGCAGGCGCATTCTGGGAGAAGAGGACACGGAAGAGGACGTAGAAGAGGACACGCTGGCTTCAGCTGCCCACATCCGAGATGCCAGCGCTGGAGAAGAAATTTTCAAGGTAAGTATTTCTTCTAATAGGTAAGTGCGACCCGGGACAGTACAGAGGCTATCCATTGTGGAATGTACTAGCCCTGACTGTCCCGGGGGTATTTTTATTGAAAAAAAATTTTGTGGCCGGAACTCCACTTTAAGGGTCCTTTCAGACAGGCGTTCCGATCAGGTTAGTTTTTCAGGCGGACCTGATCGAAAGGTTGGTGCAGGCCTCTGGACTTGCGTCCCTTTACACCCACCTACCTCTAGATCTGTTCTGGTCCACGAAAAAAAAAAAAAAAAGCAGAAGAGGACTGTGTCCTTTTCCATTTTTGCGGAGCGGAAGCAGACGGATATACACAAACATCAGAGTCTGTTCACACCCGGCCATACATAGAGCTCAGAGGAGCTGCTTTGCCTAAACTGAGAAGGCACGAATGTGACATCCACCCTGCTTTGCTCCAATCAGCAGGGGATCTGTGAGCAGATCCCCTGCTGATCAGAGCGAACACCACTTGGTGTGAAAGGGGCATTTAAAGATTGGTGCTAAGCTCACCAAAGGATACTGTGCTCTTTAGATACTGCATACAAGGAATCCTTAAGGTATATGTTAACCTAATCACTAAAATCTCACATACAGTTGAACATGTTAATGTGATTTTTAAAGTAATTTTCAATACATTAAATCTACAGCTTTCATTAAAATAATACCCGGTGGTAATGCCATGAAGGTCTTTGTTCAGGCACTTCTTGCTATAGGGTAACTTTGCTCTGTCTCTGTTTTGCCATTCTCCCATATTACTAGTGAAGCACCCAGGCAGCAGCTGTTTTATGTATTATTATTTCCCACATTGAAGGTGATATGTACTCCTGGTGACTACATACCCTTCCTCAGTGCAGCGGCAAAACTCCTATGCTGTGTGATTGTGCATGCTTTCAGGTTTTACCCCAAGTTCGGTGGCTGTGCCCAATCAGGGGCATCTGTGTCACTTGACTGTATCACTAAGGCTGAACTCCAGCCAAATTAGTTTTTGGCACAAACTGCATGGGTTAACTGCTTGTTTTTGTCTAGGGGATTGGAGAGCGGAGATATACCTGCCCAATCCTCCCAAAACAAGACCAGTCCCTGCGGCTCCTGCCCCCCCCCCCCCCATGATCTAGTGGCTTTGTGCGGTGGACTGTCCCTAACATCATCATGCCCATAGACCTGCTCTGGATGTGAAGACATCCATTACAGTCCACCGCTGGATCATGGGGGAGTGCCTTTTGCTGTGGAGGATTAGGTGAGTATACAGCTTTCTGGTCGCCCCTTTGACAAAATGAGCAGTTAAGCCATGCAGTGTGGGCACAGCCCCACTGTATGGGGGGGGGGGGGGAATTGCCTGGAGTTCAGCTTTAAAGGACCGGTGTGTAATGGTATTGTGCGTGAGGACATCATCTTGTTCTCGGCATCCATTTTGTTTGGTGACCCAGGCTCCTTTAGCGAAAGTAGCCCCCACCTTTCGCTAATCAGTGGAACCAAAAGGCACTAATTCACCCCCACCCCACCTCAATTAGTGTCACTGAATGCAGGTTCCTGCGTAGCTGACACTTTTCACACCTTTAATATACACAAGCAGACTGACCGCCCAGACATTCCGTCTCCTCGTCCTTAGAGTTAATTGGTAATCTGAACACAGCATATGGCTCCTAGGTCATTCGAAAATGACACAGTTAACCACAAAACTTCCTAACTTTATACCCAAGCAAGATATGTCTTTAGAAAAATATATTTGAATGCCAGATAAAATACCGATCGAATTAAGATCAAACATGAGCACCTTCATGCCTAGGAAATACAAGCTAGTGATCAGATGCCTTACAGGTCAGAGGTTATTCCGAGATAACCCATGTTTAGTGTCTGTGAAAAGCCAATTCAAAACCGAACCATAAAATATTGGTTTCAAGCATGTAACCGTTACATATTTCCAGATATGAGTTATTTTATTAATCTGTCTAAATGGGATGTGTCTTAGCATGTGTGAGCCTCCAGGGAAACTGCCCATAGACTCAGAGCCTATTGGCCAAGTACTTCTGGTGACACCCCCTGGGGGGTCAGTGAAAAGGGGCAGGAACTGATCGAGAGCTCTCAGTTCTCATCCTACCATCAAAGCCATAACATCGCTCAAGGGGAACCAATCATACCTGTTCAGCTTCTGAAACTAAGGTAATACCAGGACCGTTTTAATGCAAGTATTTTCCATTCTTTATCTTCATATTTCTAATTGCTGTATTGTGTCTCTATTTCTTTGTAACCCATTTTTCTGTAAATATTTTTATTTGCACCACTTTTAACCTTTCTTATAATTAAACCTTATTGAAAAGTGTTAACCTTGTCTCTAAGCTCTTAAACGGAAACTGACCCAAAAGAACCTGCCTCCTGAAAGCGCGCTACTGTTTAGGCTAACCTATCTGAAACATTCTTGTCTGAGGTGACAGTGTGTGTTACAGACGGTTATTCTAAAGTCATAATTGATATTTGTAAAATCACGAGTGTCCTCTAGGCTCATTATAACGTAGAGGTGGTGGCAGAGAAAGGGTTAATTGTTTAATTAGCCCGGTGACAATCGCTCTCAGTCTTCTGGCATCTAGATTGTGGTCCCGCAAGCTGGACAATCTGTGTGCCGGGTGCAGATGAGAGTGGCATTGTTACGCAAGTGACGGCAGGGTGTGAGATTGCTTGGTCTTTGGTCATGAGGTGGATGAGAAGGCCAGGGGTCTGATACCCGCCACCTTCACAAATTGGTGGCAGCGGTGGGATAGTCTTGCAATTAAGAGCATTCAGTGCACTGTTAGGAATTAGCTCTGCACTGAAGGATTGTAACGGTTGTGGAAAGCAGACCTTAGAAACAAACTGGTGCATATTATTTTTTGTTTTTGAAAAGAGACACACAGCAATCTCTACTTTCTACAGCTCCTTCGTATCTTGCTTTCTGTTCTATCTTTTCTGCTTGCAAACATGCCTGGTTTATCGGAATATAAGAAAATGAACAAAAATTAACTTACTATGGTGTGCACATCAAAAGGACTTGACGTCAGTGGCAAAACTCGTGAAGTAATGATTCATGCCCTGCAGGAGTATGATATCCGGGCAAGCCAAAATCTGGTGGATCCAGAAGAAGAGGCTTCCGTTTCTTCAGAGCCCAGTGATTCAGGCACGGCCACGCAGGATGGGCCAGCAGAGACTGACACTGGAATACCACTGGATGTCACCTCTACTCCACAGCATGTGCAGACCAGCCCCAGCTTGCCTGCAACCAGCATAGACTCTCCTCTAATGCAGGAAATGCTGCAACGTGTCAAGGAGATGGATCCTATGGCGTACCTGCAGTTTATGGAGCGCCCTGCGTAGCTGACACTTTTTGAGGTGGGGTGGGGGTGAATGAGTGCCTTTTGGTTCCACTGATTAGCGAAAGGTGAGGGCTACTTTCACTCAAGGAGCCTGGGTCACTAAACAAAATGGATGCCGAGGACAAGATGGTATCCTCACGCACGATACCATTACACGGTGCACTTAGTGGATAGACACCTGTGCATTGTTTATCCACATAGACACTGAGCCTCCATATGCATACTTATCTGTCCTTGTGTTGCTCCTGTCCTTGTGTCTCTTCTGTGCCTCTGCCTGATTCGCACAGTCTGTCAGTGCCACTTCTCAGCCATTGCTCCTGGTACACTCCACCCATCAGCTCCTTGGCACAGCTCCTAGAATGCTCCATTCATCAAGCCCTAAGTTGCTGCATCTGGTGTGCTCACCCTGTCAACACTGCACCTGGTACACTCCATCTTTGTGTTCCATCCGGCAGTCGCTCCATCTGGTACACTCTATCTACCAGTGCTACAACTGTAGCCAATCTACCTGCCATTGCAGCTCCACCTGGTACACTCTAACACTCTATGTTGCACTGAAGCCTTCTCTCAACAATCAAAAAAGAAAAAGAAAACAAGATTTTAAAGGCCAATGAAAGAGGGAATGGTCACAAATGCGTCATTATTGTAAAAAATATAGTTTTATTGATACATAAGGATAAAAAGGAAAAATTGCATACATACAAATTTACATATAAAAGTTGTGTTCCTGCAAGGGATACTGATAAAATTTACCAAATAGGCCAGAAAGAGAGGCTCTTTGAGGACCTATTGTTTATAAACGCTATGAGGCATATGTATTGCCTATTTGGTAAATTGTATCAGTATCCCTTGCGGGAACACAACTTTTATATGTTAATTTTTTATGCATACAATTTTTCCTTTTTATCCTTATGTATCAATAAACTATATGTTTTACAATAATGTCGCATTTGTGACCATTCCTCCTTCATTGGCCTTTAATATCCCTTTTTCTTTTTTGATTGTTGATTCAGGTTGGGATGTTGGTCTCTTTTTTCACGGTAATTTGTCAATATGAAGCCTTCTCTCCTTTTCAACTCTGCTCTCATGAGTTCTCACTACAGGGCACAACTGAATCATCTCACTTTGGTGCTCATATCAGCTTCCTCCATCTACTTTCTGGTCAAATGGCTAATTCTGCCAGTAGCCCCATCGCTTCTTCCTAGTACATCTGCTAGTACAGTACCTGGGGAGGTGACCTGAGAGAGAGTCCCAAGCCCTGTGAGTGGGGTCCCTGATAAATACCGTTTGTCCCTTAGGCCCTGCTGCCTGGCTAGGTTTTGGTCTTGTCCTCTCCATCCCCATAGCAGTTTCGCGACACGTATGTTTGGGTCTTTGCAAGGCACGTAGGCAGATGCCTACTTGTTAATCCTTCTTTGTGATTCAAAGGGTTAATGTGTGGTGTTTTAGGGGATAAGTTTGTGCTGTGGTGTGTCTTCCCTCTGCATGTGTCACTTCCAGTTTACAGAGGGATATATGCAGAAGAAAGATGGGTCTCAGGGTTTTCTAGGAAAGTAGGAGGGTGTCCATATGGAGATGTAGTCGCTAAAGCGAGAGTGGGGTTGCCGCACAGCAGGACCTTAATATGGGATAAAAGTCTGAATCTTTATTATTCACCTTATGGGAAACAAGAAGAACAAAAATGTACTATCGTAGCACCACAGCCACAGTACATGAGAAAGAGAAGGATGGATAATGTCATATTTATGGATGTTGCACTATTCTGTTTTCTGATGGAAACAACTTAGAACTGGATGTATATGGGCTTTTATTCAAGTAAAAGAAGTTCTGGTTAGGTAAAAATGTCTGGTCTGATTCTTATGAAGAGAGAAAGTTTGCTCCTACAGTGAATATGCTCTGGGGAACAAAGTGTAACCCTCTGGGTGGTGAAGAGTGTAACGTAAAGGGAAGGAGGAGCAGCCAGCTGAGCAGATGGAGCTATGGTGGCTGGGTGATGAAGATCTCATAGAAAGGGTGTTCTAGCACATAGCCACCATGCCAACTGATTGGATCTCTATTTTATGGCCTTCTGTGGAACAGATCCATTCTAGGAACCTGGCCTGGAACCATGGCATGCAAGGCCTTGCGATGTATATGCAGTGGCTCCCCTGCTAGTCCTCAGGCTAAAGATGGCAAGTTGTAAAGTGTGCGGATAGCTGGTGGAGAGAATTGATGCTCAATGATGCATCTCTCAAAATGTCTCTGTAGTGAGTGCTGGGACAGGTATCACTGGCAGGTAGAAAGACATGATCCTTCCATGTGTGCAGCCCGGTTAAGTATTATAGTCTCCAGGTATGAAGAGGTACTGTTCAGATTGTTACTGTAACCATCCATGTAAAGTTGGTTGTCCCTTTCTTTTCGCTTAACTACTCCAAACATAACTATGTTTTCCAGTACGTTGGTTCTTCTCATAATAGGTTCAAAAAGTGGGTTCATTCTAGTCATTTGGGCTGCTAGTGAAAAGTTGAGCTTGATTTGCTGAAGGATTCATTTGTTGGTTTTCTCTGCTATCAATGGTATTCTTGAAATTCTTTGCCAACACCAAAGTTCAAAGGCATCAATACATTTCCTGTCTTGTATCTTCATTGTCTAACTTAGTGACAGAAATTATCATAGCTGTTCTGATCTTTGTGACAGAAATTAATCTAAAGACAAATCAGCTCTATTGAAAACTATTTTCTAGATCTTTCATCCTCATCTTCCAAGGGCAAGTTTATTATATCTGTTGTAGTCAGACTCTCTAATCTCAGACACAGATGCTTATTCAGAGTTGTCTTAAGTCTCCTGGTGGCCTCCCTCACTACTCTCCTTGCAAAGTCACTTACCTTGCCTGTTCTTGGCCAATTTACAGCTCTGACACATATAACCCTACCCCTCCAGGAGCCACTGGATAGGATGGGTTCTCTGTTCTTTGCCTCGACCACCTCAATGAGTTCAGCCCCTCTGACACACTAGGTTAAGCGATCAAAGCTTGCAAACGCACAGAAATCACTGAAAGCAATAAAAGGTACACAACAATGATGTTGTGGCAGGAAACAGACATCAACCGAAATGCGTTGGTTTCACACGCATGTATTATCTACAATTGTCTGCCTAATCATATCACCTGCTCTTTATTATGTGTTTTTAACTAGATGGCACTTCACTTTAATGTGATTTATTAAACCTATGTTTTTATGAAGTAAGGTTTTTCTGTATTTGATTTTTGTTTTTTCCTCATTGGTTTGCACTATTAGAGTCTTTTTCCCATGTGGATTTGGAGTTCCCCTTCCTCTTTTGAATGTGGTCTCCTCCTCTACAAGGATAATTTTGTGGTTCGATGGTATTACTATGAGCCCATCCCCGCATGCCAAGGTCTTAGGTGTTGTCCTGGACTCTGAACTCTCCTTCAAACCCCACATCCAATCGCTGTCCAAATCTTGCCGCCTCAGCCTCCGCAACATCTCCAAAATACGCCCCTTTCTAACCAAAGACACAACAAAGCTCTTAGTTCACTCACTGGTCATTTCTATGTACACAAAAGGCCTATTTCTCTCAAACATTGTTTACAAATCTGGCTAAAATTGTGTTAGTGAGCACTTCTCCTTTGCTGAGATAATCCATCCACCTCACAGGTGTGGCATATCAAGATGCTGATTAGACAGCATGATTATTGCACGGGTGTGCCTTAGGTTGGCCACAATAAAAGACCACTCTAAAATGTGCAGTTTTACCGTATTGGGGGGTGGGGGTCCGGAGGGTCCGAAAACCAGTCAGTATCTGGTGTGACCACCATTTGCCTCACAGTGCAACACATCTCCTTCACATAGAGTTGATCAGGTTGTTGATTGTGGCCTGTGGAATGTTGATCAATGGCTCTGCGAAGTTGCTAGATATTGGCAGGACCTGGAACATGCTGTCGTATACGCTGATCCAGAGCGTTCCAAACATGCTCAATGGATGACATTTCCAATTAATATGCTGGCCATGCAAGAACTGGGATGTTTCCAGCTTCCAGGAATTGTGTACAGATCCTTGCAATACGGGGCCGTTCATTATCATGCTGCAACATGAGGTGATGATCGTGCATGAATGGCACAACAAAGGGCCTCAGGATCTCGTCACAGTATCTCTGTGCATTCAAAATGCCATCAATAAAATGCACCTGTGTTCATTGTCCATAACCCCATAGCCTGCCCATACCATAACCCCACCGCCACCATGAGCTACTTGATCCACAACATTGACTTCAGCAAACCGCTCACCCACACGACGCCATACACGCTGTCTGCCATCTGCCCTGTATAGTGAAAACCAGGATTCATCTGTGAAGAGAACACCTCTCCAAAGTGCCAGATGCCATTGAATGTGTGCATTTGCCTACTCAAGTCGGTTACGACTGGGAACAGCAGTCAGGTTGAGACTCCAATGAGGACAACGAGCATGCAGATGAGCTTCCCTGCGATGGTTTCTAACAGTTTGTACAGAAATTCTTTGGTTGCAGCAGTTGTCTGGGTGGCTGGTCTCAGACGATTTTGGAGGTGAAGATGCTGGATGAGGAGGTCCTGGGCTGGTATGGTTACACGTGGTCTACGGTTGTGAGGCCGGTTGGATGTACTGCCAAATTCTCTGAAACGCCTTTGGAGACGGCTTATGGTAGAGAAATTAACATTCAATTCATGGGCAACAGCTCTGGTGGACATTCTTGCAGTCAGCATGCCAAGTGCACACTCCCTCAAAACTTGCGACATCTGTGCTATTGTGCTGTGTGATAAAACTGCACATTTCAGAGTGGCCTTTTATTGTGGCCAGCTTAAGGCACACCTGTACAATAATCATGCTGTCTAATCAGCATCTTGATATGCCACACCTGTGAGGTGGATGGATTATCTCGGCAAAGGAGAAGTGCTCACTAACACAGATTTAGCCAGATTTGTGAACAATATTTGAGAGAAATTAACCTTTTTTGTACATAGAAAAAGTCTTAGATGTTTGAGTTCAGCTCATGAAAAATGGGGCAAAAACAAAAGTGTTGCGTTTTATAATTTTTTTCAGTGTAGATGTATATAAAATGCACTTTTTATCTTTCAAAAAGTGTTTCCCAGTGCTAATCCTTTCATCCAATTTCTAAATTGCTGCATTTGTAAATGTCAAAAGCTAGTATAAAGTATTTTTTTTTTGTATAATTATCTTTTGGGGATGGGGGAGGGGTCGTAGTTGGGAGGTATGCATATGTCAATGACTAGGGAGTGGTTACAGATGGCGATCAGACCTTATCTAATGACTTGACAAATGTCAAAATTTACAAATCAATAATTGTCCTGCGTGCTGGTTTTCCAGCATGCTCATAGGAATGGCTTCTTTCAGACAGGCAGCTGTACACACAGCCAGAAAAATCTCAGCCGGTTTCTACTGTACCAGCTAATTTCAGCTGATATTTGGCCCATGTGTACCCAGCATTAGTCTGCTTATGCTGCATGTTTTTGGGGAAAGGAGTGACACAACTGATGGAACAGACTATGAATTACATGCGTGAGAAATTAAAAAGTAAATGTCATGACCAATCGCCTGTTTTACATTATTATTTTTTTTTTGAGTAGCAAGGTTTGCATTAAAGATATAGGCCAGGATGCACAGGAATTTCTACTGCATGAAGCCTTTCTCACAGATGTGGAATACAATGTCTGAAATTTAAGTTGATCAGCCTTTTTCAACCAGGGTGCCTGGACGCCCTGGGTTGGCTTCTGGGTTCCTCAGCGGTAGACATGTGCATGACGAAAAAAAATGTTTTGTTTCGTTTAGATTCGTTAATCTAGTGATTTAGTTTTGTTAAATTCGGTTGATTTGTTCAATTAGTATTTGGGATTCGTATTTGGAATTAAATTTATGTCTTTTTAGAACTTTCTTTGAACTTACCGATTTTATAGATTCAAAACGTTAGAATCAATAAATTTAGAATCAGTTGAATTGAAAAGTTTTGATTTTTTTTTTTTTATTCGAATGCGGCAAAGTGAACAAAAGAATCTTCATCAAAGAATTACAATGACTCTTTAAATCATCTTTGGCTTAACACAAGCTTTTTCACCTTTTTGATATTTATTTATTTATTTTTGTGCACATCACCTAGTGGCACATGGACTATTATTAATGCTGTTAGCATTTTCACTGTGTTTTTGTATGCTGTTTCATTGCATTATTTGCACCTTTATTGCCATTTTTTAAATATTCATTTACTGTTTAGCATTTCCACAGTCACCTTTGTGTGCTGCTCCATTGCATAGTTTGCACCTTTATTATTGAAGATTTATCTATCACTTCACCAGCACTTCAGCACTTTTTGCCTATTTGAATATTTTGGAAATATTTGATCACTTTTTCAGCATTTAAGCTATTATTTGAATGTTCCATATTGCATATTGAATTTTATTTACATATATTGTTATTTTCATCTCAGAATATCTTTGAACACTTTTCATCTACTTTTAAGCTGGATACACACTATCCAACTTTTGTGGTTAGATTTCCTTCAGATTTACCTTTTCTATGTAGTGCAAGGGCCTGCTAGATTGCATACAAATTGAAAGTGTTTAGGTTTGACCTCATATTATCTGGTTTTGGTAAGTCTAAAGGAAAAAGTCTTCAGAAAATCTTATAGTGTGTATGGCCCATAAGTGTCCTGTGGCCCACCAATTTTAGAAATTGAGCGCTGATTCCCCCCTTCTTAACATTGATGTCTTTGGTTGACAAGGAGGATGTTGGGTGCCCGCACAGCATGATCATATGCCCCTCCCTTGTCCCTCTCCATCAGCACTGGGATCATGATAGCTGGGTGATGGAGAGAAACTGAGGGAGAAGAGAAATGCTGAACACTAGTCGGTACCAGTGTGCAAAGGTATTTTGGTTTGTAAGAATAAATCACCTATGTGTGTGGATGCTGCTGCATTGTGAATTTAAAGGGTGCATTGACTGAGTAGAAAAAAGGTTGAGAATCACTGGAATAGCGGGCACACAAACCAAGTTCAAAATGATCTTAAACAACACAGTAATTTTATCCTTGCTATAGATTTCAGCATGTCAGGATGTGTTGGGGCGAACTAAAGCCATAGGATAAAAGTTTCAAATTCAATTTCTTTCCGGGCATTATGGTTACCAGGGATTTTTGTTCTCCAAGAATAGGTCCAGGAACTCAACCATACCCCCACTGCCGAACTGCATTGAACAGAGGGCGTGGCCAAATTGCACAGCAGGAAGATCTTAGCACTTGCTGACCGCCCTATAGCAGTTTTACTGCTACAGGGCAAAAGCTGTGCATCAGATCACACACATATATATATATATATATGTAATTCGGCTGTTCCAGATAGTACCGTACAATGGAGTTCGTGTCGGGTGGCACCCGCCGATTGTTTAGTACACAGGCAGAATGGCAATCTGCCTATGTAAACAAGGCAGATTGCCGTTCTGTCAGTAGGGAAGGCATAAATTCTGTGTTCCTGCAAAGCAGGGACGCGGATTTATGCCTTCCCTTAGTAAAAGCACCTCCCACATAGTGCACAAACACTGGCTAGGAAAACAGTTAACCCTTTGATTGCCTCTGATGTTAGCACTGATCACTGTAATTATGTCACAAGTGTCAAAAGTGTCAATTAGTGTCCAAATTGTCTTCCGCAATATCGCAGTCCAGCTTTCGGTCGCTGATCAATACTAGTAAAACCAGAAAAAAATCCCAACGTTTGTAGATGCTATAACTTTTGTGTAAACCAATCAATACAAGCTTATTTGGATTTTTTCTACCAAACATACAGTATGTTTCAGAAGACGTATTGGCCTAAACTGATGAAGAAATTAGATGTTTTCAATTTTGTTAACGGTTATGTTTTATAGCAGAAAGTAAAAAATATATATATATTTTTTTTTTTCAAAACTGTCAGCCTTTTTTTGTTTATAGCGCAAAAATAAAAACACAGAGGTGATAAAATACCACCAAAAGAAAGCCCTATTTGTTGGGGCAAAAAAAGGACATACATTTTATATGAGTACAGCGTCGTACAACTGCGCAATTGTCAGTTAAAATAACGCAGTACCGTATCGTAAAAAAGGCCTGGTCAGGAAGGGGGGTAAATCTTCTGCAGGTCAAGTGATTAAAGCGGCAATAAGTACCAGGAGTGTGTTATTTGTGGAGTTCAGGGTAGTACTATGTACGGAGTACAGAGTTTAGGGGTCCGCTATGTACAAAGTGAAGTTTCCTGGGGTGCTCTGTGGACAAAGGATCTGTGTTAACAACTGAGTGAAAAGCTGTCCTTGTAAATACAGACGGCTTCTGTGTTTACAAGTGACAGTGGTGAGCGGGATGTGAAGGGCAAGAGCCACATTTCTGCTGAAAAAAAGCCCTGAGCGTGAGGGCCATTTGAAATGGTCTGGTGGGCAGGATTAGGCCCGTTGGCCCTGTGTTTGACACATGTGCCATAGGACATTAAATAACTTGTCTTGTTTTAACATGGAGTCTGAGTTGGGCAATGCCCAATACACTTTTCTAAAATCAAGTGATTTTTAATCCTGGAAAATCTGGGTTCATTGTATACTTCTAATTCTCACATCTTTGCAATACATGCACATTGTGTGATGGTTTTTTTCATTTAACCTGTTAACGACCGCCCATCGCAGTTTTACTGCGGCAGGCAGCCCCTCCTGCGCGAACTGACGTAGGTATACCACTCGGCAGCGGGGACTCCGATGCATGGGGCCGGCGGCTCACATTGCTGCCGACCACCCACGATCGCTCCCCACTGTGAGAGAAGGACGGTCAGCTGTTGTAAACACAGCTGACCATTCTTCTCTCTGGAATGAAAAAATCGCACATCGCCGCCATTACTAGTGAAAAAAAAAAAACAATAAAAATGACATAAATCTTTAGGCGCGATAACTTTTGTGAAAACCAATCAAAATACACTTATTGCGATTTTTTTTTACCAGAAATATGTAGCAGAAAACAAATTGGCCTAAAATGTTAAAAAATTTTGATTTTTACATTTTTTTTTTGGGAATGTTATATAGCAGGATGGGAAAAATATAGTTTGTTTTTTTTTTTTTTCCAGAAATGTCGCTCTTTTTTGTTTATAGCCCAAAAAAATAAAAATTGCAGACGTGATGAAATACCACAAAAAGAAAGCTCTATTTGTGGGGAAAAAAGGATTTTATTTAGGTACAGCATCACACGACCGCGCAATTGTCCATTAAAATAAGGCAGTGCCGAATCGCAAAAAACGGCCTGGTCATTAAGGGGGCAAATCCTTCCGGTCCAGAAGTGGTTAAAGAACCTGCAAGTACAAAAAAATTGTTGATCTACCAGAAACATACTCAACTCTTAAAGACTAAGTTCAACTTTTACAAAAACTGGCCCGTTTAAAATACACTTTGCAGTTTTTATGAATATTGTTAAATGCAAATACCATACCTGTAGGCCTTTTCTTGTCACCCATAAAGCCTAACCAAATTACCTCAATGCTTACATTCCTATGTCCTGACTTATTTTCACGACATTGGCTACAACAAAATGGCGACTAAGTCTTCTTCTTTGAGGAAAATTAACCACTTAAGCCCCAGAGGATTTGACTGCTCAAAGACCAGGCCCTATTTTGCGATTCGGCACTGCGTGAATGTAACGGACAATTGCGCGGTTGTGCGTTGCTGTACCCAAATGAAACTGATGTCCTTTTTTTCCCACAAACAGAGCTTTCTTTTGGTGGTATTTGATCAACTGTGCAATTTTTACTTTTTGCGCTATAAACAAAAAAATTCGACAATTTTGAAAAAATAACAATATTTTTCAAATTATTTTATATGAAATTCTCAAAAAAAAATGTAAAAATCTATTTTTTTTAACATTTTAGGCCAATTTGTTTTCTGCTACATATTTTTGGTAAAAAAATCGCAATAAGCGTATTTTGATTGGTTTGCGCAAAAGTTATTGCGTTTACTAACTACAGGAAAGATTTATGTCATTTTTATTGTTTTTTTTTTTAACTAGTAATGGCGACTCGCCCCCTACAGGCTCGTGGGCGAGTGACGTACCCATACGTCACTTTGCCCAGGAGAGGCTGACTGCCGCAGTATATAGTCGTGCGGCAGTCGGCAAGTGGTTAAAGTGATAATCTCATTAGTTGTTCTCAAAGAAGGAGGCTCGTGATTTTATTGTAGCCCACAGTATGAGATGGAAAGCGGCTGCAGCAGTATGAACATCATGGCGGTTGCTGAGGCAGGAGGGGGTACGATGCACATGTGCAGCTTTTGAATCAGGAAGCAGGCTTCCTCCTGGGATGCTGGTGTTGAGCGCCCAACACCTACTGTGTCTTGGAAATAAGCCATTGTGCAGGAATGCAAACATCGGGAGTATTGTGACCAAGCCTCATGGGTGACAGAAAAGGCCTACAGGAATGACATTAGCAATAAACAATATTTTTTACAAAGGGAAAAGTGTATTTTAATTTACTGCCTCAGTTTATATAAAAGGTGAACTTAGCCTTTAGGCTTAGTTGTGGGCTGACAACACATAGCTTTTTTGTGAATTGATTGTTGTCAGCCATGTTCAGTATCATTTTCTATACTACTCTCACTCTTAGATCTCTAAAACATAAAGGTTAATCATTCTATGGGGCAAGATAAGAACTAGGAGGGCTTTTTAAGATAACGCAGGAAACGTGCGGATAACACAGGACAGCTCTGAATTCCTGACAAGGCTGTAGTGTGAGCGGATAGGGCAGCTCCCCCTATTAGGTGGTATATGACTACTCCAACACGTTACTGCTCTTTCCAACAGGTTGTTAAGCCGGTTCCTGCTGCAGGGCTACCTTCATTATCAGGCAGTTAAGGGAGGTCAGAAACCAAGTCACTTAACAGAGCTTACTTCTACACAGATCTAATTCTGTCATGAAAGAGTTACTTTAAGAGGCCTTTCTTCACATCAGTAGCTCCAGGCTTCTGCCTCCAGGGTCCCACTCCAACACCGAAGCCCTTCCGATGACAGGGCACAAGGCTTATGGTACAGTGCATCCGTAAAGTATTCACAGCGCTTCATTTTTTCCACATTTTGTTATGTTAAAAGCCTTATTCCAAAATAGAATAAATTCATTATTTTTCTCAAAATTCTAAACAACTAAAAATAATACCCCATATTAAAAATGTGAAAGTTTGTTTGAAATCATTGCAAATGTATTAAAAAAATTAAAAACAATCACATGTACATAGGTATTCACAGCCTTTGCCATGACACTCAAAATTGAGCTCAGGTGCATACTGTTTCCACTGATCATCGTTGAGATGTTTCTACAACTTGACTGGAGTCCACTTATGGGAAATTTAGTTAATTGGACAAAATTTGGAAAGGCACACACCTGTTGATATAAGGTTCCACAGTTAACAGTGCATGTCAAAGCACAAACCAAGCCATGAAGTCCAAGGAATTGTCTGTAGACCTCTGAGACAGGATTGTATGGAGGCACAGATCTGGGGAAGCGTTCAGAAAAATTTCTGCATCATTAAAGATCTCATTGAGTACAGTGGCCTCCATCATCCTTAAATGGATGGAGTTTGGAACCACCAGGACTCTTCCTAGAGTGGGCCCGCCTGGCCAAACTGAGAGATCTGGGAAGAAGGGACTTAGTCAGGGAGGTGACCAAGGATCGGATGGTCACTCTGACAGAGCTTCAGCGTTTCTCTGTGGAGAGAGGAGAACCTTCCAGAAGAACAACCATCTCTGCAGCACTTCACCAATCAGGCCTGTATGGTAGAGTGGCCAGCTGGAAGCCACTCCTCAGTAAAAGGCACATGATAGGCTGCCAAGAGTTTGCCAAAAGGCATCTGAAGGACTCTCAGACCATTAGAAACAAAATTCTCTGGTCTGATGAAACAAAGATTGAACTCTTTGGCCTGAATGGCATGGTCATGTCTGGAGGAAACCAGGCACTGCTCATCACCTGGCCAATACTACCCCTACAGTGAAGCATGATGATGGCAGCATCATGCTGTTAGGGATGTTTTTTGGCAGCAGGAACTGGTAGACTAGTCAGGATTGAGGAAAAGATGAATGTTGCAATGTACAGAGGCACCCTTGATGAAAACCTGCTCCAGAGCGCTCTAGACCTCAGACTGGGGCAAAGGGTCATCTTCCAACAGGGCAATCACCCTAAGCACACAGCCAAGATAACAAAGGAGTGGCTACCGGACAACTCTGTGAATGTCCTTAAGAGGCCCAGCTAGAGCCCAGAATTGAACCCGAATTGAACATCTCTAGAGAGATCTGAAAATGGCTGTGCACTGACGCTCCCCATCCAACTTGATGGAGCTCGAGCGGTCCAGCAAACAATGGAAGAAACTGCACAAAAATAGGTGTGCCAAGCTTGTAGCATCCTACTCAAAAAGACTTGAGGCTGTAATTTTTCCAAAGGTGCTTCAACAAATTCTTGAGTAAAGGCTTTAAATACTTATGCACATATGATTTTTTTCATTTTTTATTTTTAATAAATTTGCAAAGATTTCAAAGTGTCATTATGGGGTATTAAAATAAAAATGATCTTTTTCATTATGGGGTATTGTTTTGAGGAAAATAATTAATTTAATCAGTTTTGGAAAAAAGGCTGTAACATAACAAAATGTGGAAAAAGTGAAGCGCTGTGAATACTTTCCGGATGCACTGTACATTTCAGGAGAAGAGGAACTCATGTACCCCGCAGTCGTGGCAAACCATTGGCAAGCCATCTACCTCATTCTAAACCAGAGCCTACCTTACTGTCAAGCACCTTTTCTACTCTCCTTCGCTCTCACTCTTCATCCCAGCCCAATACAGACATGGAATGTCCAGTCAGATTCGGATTGCATTTCAACAACTTTTCTTTGATGCAAGTTGTTACCAAACAAAGAGCCATTTCCGACATGGAAGGATAAGGCTAGTTTTAATAGAACAAACAACTTTCATAATTGCCAGTACTTACAGTGTCACGGGTGCTCAGTCATCCAAATAGAGGTGAAGCAATTCTGGCTCAACTACAGTGGGTACGGAAAGTATTCAGACCCCCTTAACAAAATGCTTCCAATTGTATATTACATTTTAAATAAACCAGTTATGAGAAAATTAGAGAAGATTTTGTTAGAGTTTACATACACTTTAAAGGACACTTTTAGGGAACAAAAAAATGTAAGACTTCTACTTCATAACAGGACTCATATACATAGACATTGATAAGCCATTTAGGCAGCGTTTACTATGCATTAGGATTAACACTCCTGATGATGTCACACCAACGAAACGCATAGGTCAGAGCCTCTTGCATCATTATGTCACTTCCGCTTCCAGTCTGTGGAATGCAGGGCTGATGTATATGCTTCATACTTCCTTTATGATTGTAAGTGCAATTATAATATATTTTTTAAATAAGTCATACGGATTTACACTATGAGGTTTGCCTCTGTCAATCTACTCTGCATGATCCTATAACTGATGAGTGAATTAAAGATTGAAGAAAGGAGAGAGGAGGAAACTTTGCCATTGCCAAGGACCCTAGGTGTACACACACAGTGCCTTCTAACAATCTGAGGGGTCATACATTCTAGTGAATGCAGTCCTAAAGGGGAAGCACCTTCATTTAGCAAGGATTTATCATGTTTTAAGAGCACCTTTGCACAGTTTTAAAAAACGTTTTATATTGTTCTGTGGATTTTTCACATGTTGTTTAACACTATGGGTTATGTATATTTTATGAATGTTGTTTTATTTTATTTATTCATCAATGAAGTTATATTAATTAATTAGGCAAAAGAGTTTATAACTATTATTAGCACCTGGATTTTGGAATTCACTAGATGTACTTTTTTGTAAGAATTTCTGGTACCCCCATAGGAGGAGAAGTGTATTACTGAAGGTTTTCTGTTTTTTTTATTACTTACCCAGTGAGGACTAGTCTTAAACAAAATAGTGCTTGTAAGTAGGCGTCAGCGAAGTTTAGCCAAAAAGTCATATAACTTAGATGAACCCTTAAATGTTATCCTGGTCAACCAAACCCTTTTAAACTTCTCATAAATATTATTTTCTGTTACCAATTCCTCCATACGCATAATACCATTAAGAGTCTTAATCTACTCCAGAATTTAGGGGATAGTAGAAGATTTTCAGTATCCAGGTATCAATTGTCAAACTGCAGAAATAAAAAACTAAGGAGAGATTACTTAGCTCGAGATAAAAACAAAAGGATCAAGACAGTGAGACTTTAAAGGTAACCACAGATAACCCCAAATAAAGACTCAAGTATAGAGTAAAAAATATATTTATTTAAACATCATTAAACTAATTGTATAAAATCAATTCATAAGAAAATACAAATACAAAATGTATAAAACAGTATCTCCCCAAAGATACAGAGTTTCTCCTAGTAAGAGCATGATATACTAGGGGAACCTGAAAACGAATACCTGTTCCAATTGATACATGAATCTTGCAATGGTCTGTAGAAAAGATATTCAAATCTCACGGTCAAATCTCACGGTTATCTCCTAAAATTACAGGATCGGTACGCGTTTCGCTTGTAGCTTCATCAGGGGATCCTGTTATTACTGGGGGGATATAGTATACAATTACACATGGTATTTAACATATATTATACATCTCAACAAATGTTTTATTAATTATATACTTATACCAAACATTTTAATTGAGTTCAACAGACCTTATATTTTTACAAAAACGGGGGAAAAAAACATATATATACTGTATATATATCTGGGATACCTACCCAAATTCCACAGAGGAAAAGGGAAAAAGAGCACAGAGCATTCGGAAATGGCAGGGGGGAGGAGGTCCCGGGCACCCCCATTTCAATCAAAGGATGGGCCGCACACAAAAGGGACACACACAGACAGGCCAAAAATATCTCTCTGGAGTCACAGCTGGACAATCATGGGAAGGAATGATGGACAAATTGATGCTGGAGATCTCAGGTCCGGGTACCTCCCAGGTTCATATTGATACCTACTTTTTTAAATTAAAACAACTGTTAATCAAAAAGTCTAGTTTGTCTTGGCACAAAAAATTTTTTGAGAAATATCTAGAACAACAAGTGTCCCCTTTGGACTGTGGATCCAGATCTTCCCTACAATACCACAAGTAAATAAAGATCTTAGGGAGGCTTGGGAGAATCTCCAAACCTGCTCATTTAAAATGATACAACTCTTGAAGGGACATTATCAGACTGAACTAGCTAAGATAGAAGAACAGATTCAGATGTTTTTAAGACAAAATGGTGCATTTTTTGTTATTGTATAATTAGGAACTCGCTCTTTATTTTTTGGTTATTACCTCTGGGTTATAATATTGTCCATTCCTCGTGGACCCACAATCTGCTATGGGGCTCCTACGACGCTCAGTCCCATCTCCTGCTCAGAGGCATCCGGGGCCCCTTACCCCATTACTAATTCTATGAGAGGAATCATTAGAGCTTGGGTGGTAGCAGTCAGGGTGGACTCTGGGAGCACACAGGCCAATATCACCAGATTCCATTATATGGACCAAATATGGTATTAAGAGGGTAGCAGATGTAGTTAAGAATGGCACACTTCTACAGTTTGATGTCCACATTCAATCTACCGAACTCCTATCTGTTTCGATACTTACAATTGCGACATGCATACAATTCTCAGTTTGGTACCTCACCAATTACATTTCAAGAGAGTGATATTGAAACTATGCTAAGAAATGATTCCTTGGATAAAGGATTGTCTAATATTTATAAGCAGTTATTTAGAGATACACGTAGAGTCCTTGAATCTTGCAGAACAGATTGGGAAAGGGTATTTCCCCAGATGGACAGTGATGACTGGAATTATGTATGGGATTTAAATTTCTCTTGGTTGGTCTCGGCTAGAGATCACCTCATTCAATTTAAATTTCTACATCGTATTTACCTTACTCCAGCCAGATTGGCTAGAAATTTTCCGTCCCAGTCATCCTGTTGTTGGTGGTGCACCTCATCCGGAGTGAATTTTATGCATTTATTCTGGGAGTGTGTGGCCATACAGAAGTGTGTATAATGGAACAAAAAGCAAGCGCTCTGGGCTACTGTAGGAGGGTCGGATGTAACCAATATACAAGCAAATGATCCGACAAAAAAATTGGCTCATAAATGTAAGAGGATGGTGTAATATAGGTAGCATAACAATACAATCATATGCATAGGGAACCATGGAGGATATTCTAGTCCATAGTGATAAATAAAAGTCCCAGGGAAGAGACAATGTGCCAGTAGGAATTGGATGTAAGTCTGCAGTAAGGGTTAGCTCCGCTGCACAAGGAAGTAAGCTCTGTGATAAAAGCATATGAAAAAACAACAGCGCCTCTAAGTGCAGTATTGATTTATTCCAAGGAAGCACACGATAATGTACAAACTCACATGGGGGTAAAAGATCATAGGCTCAGTCTGATGCCAGTAGTCCGCGGGGATTTCTATGGGATCCAGCGTCCGGAGATGTGATGGTAGCTGTAGCCGGGTGGATGGAGCTGAGAGACGGAGAGGCCGGCTATTAGTCTTCCAGGTTTGGCTAGTTTCCGTGTATCATGCTGGAATGCAGCGTGCGCCGCTTGACATCACCGGGATCGGGGAAATGACACGACGCGTTTCAGAGCATGTGCCAAGCTCACAACGGGCATGCGCGCTCTTTTCTTAAGTGTAGCTACCATCACATCTCTGGACGCTGGATCCCACAGCCATCCCCGCGGACCACCGGCATCAGACTGAGCCTATGATCTTTTAACCCATGTGAGTTTGTACATTATCGTGTGCTTCCTTGGAATAAATCAAAACTGCACTTATAGGCGCTCTGCTTGTTTTTTCATATACAGAAGTGTGTGGCTGGAAGTGGCAAAATGCGTTGAGGAGGTTACTGCTCTCTGCATTAGGCCCAGAATTGAAATGTGTCTCTTGGGATTGGTAGATACTATAGCTCCAAAGATAGTAATACGTACACTGCTGACTTTGTTATTTTTCTATGTTTTCTATGCTAGGAAAATTATAGTGTTCTCCTGGAAAAAGCCTACACTCCCTGCCATCCAGGCATGGCAGGCGCTTGTATATAAAGCACTTCCCTTTAATAAGGCTACCTATGCCAGTAGGGATATACCCAGTAAATTTGAGAAGGTTTGGGGCAGATGGACAAAGAGTTACTCTACAGTGTCCGATTAATCTGGGAATAGTTGGAAAATCTTTGCTTCTGTTCATGATACAGTGCCTTGCGAAAGTATTCGGCCCCCTTGAACTTTTCGACCTTTTGCCACATTTCAGGCTTCAAACATAAAGATATAAAACTGTAATTTTTGGTGAAGAATCAACAACAAGTGGGACACAATCATGAAGTGGAACAAAATTTATTGGATATTTCAAACTTTGTTAACAAATAAAAAACTGAAAAATTGGGCGTGCAAAATTATAAAGCCCCTTTACTTTCAGTGCAGCAAACTCTCTCCAGAAGTTCAGTGAGGATCTCTGAATGATCCAATGTTGACCTAAATGACTAATGATGATAAATAGAATCCACCTGTGTGTAATCAAGTCTCCGTATAAATGCACCTGCACTGTGATAGTCTCAGAGGTCCGTTTAAAGCGCAGAGAGCATCATGAAGAACAAGGAACACACCAGGCAGGTCCGAGATACTGTTGTGGAGAAGTTTAAAGCCGGATTTGGATACAAAAAGATTTCCCAAGCTTTAAACATCCCAAGGAGCAATGTGCAAGCGATAATATTGAAATGGAAGGAGTATCAGACCACTGCAAATCTACGAAGACCTGGCCGTCCCTCTAAACTTTAAGCTTATATAAGGAGAAGACTGATCAGAGATGCAGCCAAGAGGCCCATGATCACTCTGGATGAACTGCAGAGATCTACAGCTGAGGTGGGAGACTCTGTCCATAGGACAACAATCAGTCGTATACTGCACAAATCTGGCCTTTATGGAAGAGTGGCAAGAAGAAAGCCATTTCTTAAAGATATCCATAAAAAGTGTCCTTTAAAGTTTGCCACAAGCCACCTGGGAGACACACCAAACATGTGGAAGAAGGGGGTTTGGTCAGATGAAACCAAAATCGAACTTTTTGGCAACAATGCAAAATGTTATGTTTGGCGTAAAAGCAACACAGCTCATCACCCTGAACACACCATCCCCACTGTCAAACATGGTGGTGGCAGCATCATGGTTTGGGCCTGATTTTCTTCAGCAGGGACAGGGAAGATGGTTAAAACTGATGGGAAGATGGATGGAGCCAAATACAGGACCATTCTGGAAGAAAACCTGATGGAGTCTGCAAAAGACCTGAGACTGGGACGGAGATTTGTCTTCCAACAAGACAATGATCCAAAACATAAAGCAAAGTCTACAATGGAATGGTTCACAAATAAACATATCCAGGTGTTAGAATGGCCAAGTCAAAGTCCAGACCTGAATCCAATCGAGAATCTGTGGAAAGAACTGAAAACTGCTGTTCACAAACGCTCTCCATCCAACCTCACTGAGCTTGAGCTGTTTTGCAAGGAGGAATGGGCAAAAATTTCAGTCTCTCGATGTGCAAAACTGATAGAGACATACCCCAAGCGACTTACAGCTGTAATCGCAGCAAAAGGTGGCGCTACAAAGTATTAACTTAAGGGGGCTGAATAATTTTGCATGCCCAATTTTTCAGTTTTTTATTTGTTTGAAATATCCAATAAATTTCGTTCCACTTCATGATTGTGTCCCACTTGTTGTTGATTCCTCACAAAAAATTACAGTTTTTTATCTTTATGTTTGAAGCCTGAAATGTGGCAAAAGGTCGAAAAGTTCAAGGGGGCCGAATACTTTCGCAAGGCACTGTATATTGTTTTGAATGGATAAATATGTGTCTAGAGTTGTGTTCAATTTATAAGCGTTGGATCTGGCGTTGTGCATACGAATGATTGTCAGCTCCAGTGTTGTCTCCTTGGTGTGGCGGGCTAAGGAATTAAAGAGTATATTTATGTCATATGTACCTGTAAAAGATGGGAAAGATGTATTGTTCCTTTACTCACATGTAACCTCTGAGCTGTACTGTGTGCCTTTGTGCTGAAGCTTTGTTATATTAATAGACGCCTGATGTTAGGCTATTTTGAATGTCTGTCTGATTCTTGTCTTTGTACTGTTTATAAAATATCAATAAAAACAATTTAAAAAAAATAAATTGTGTTTTTGAGTATTGCAGGTCATTGAAAATGTATGGATATTGACAAAGATTTAATCCCATTCCTCCACATGAATTGGGCGGCCACATTTTTTGAATTCGGATATATTGATGAAGGATTGTAAATTTTCCTATTTTTCTTATGAAATGAGGCAGATTGTACTTGTTTTTTTCGTTATGTTAAAATTTTGAATTTTTAAAAAATTAATAAACACATATTTACCATAACATTAACCATTTCCAGCAGCGCCTGTTGCCTGTTTATTTTTTTCCTGCTTTTGTACCTATGGGAAAATTTCTCTTCACTTCCTGTCTGAGACAAATTGGGAATATAGAGGAAATCTCCTACAGTGGTGGTGGTGGTGGGTCCCCTTGCAGACAGTTGTCCTTGAAACAGGTTTCCCCTGGAAAGATTCACCCCCTTATTAGAACTGGTGGCCATTGTTGCTGACAAAAAGTGAGAGGAAAACAACATTTTGTACTGTTTCCAAAATATAAAATAAGGGGAAAGCAGAAAAATATTGCCCAAGATAAAAACAACCCTAAAGCCCCGTACACACGTACCGATCGTCGGCGAACGATCGGCCGTCTTTTGTCCCCGGGCTGTCGGTGTCTGTTGAAAAGTGCAAAGACAGCACAAGAATTTTGTCCGCCGACTACAGAAGTGATGTCATGTAATGGTTAACTTTCCCTGTGTTTTTTCTTTTCTGAGCATGCCCAGTCTTGCAAATCTGCGGTCTGTCGGCCGAATTCTGTACTGACTGGCGAACAATCGGCCGCTCTGGTGTCGGCATACAAAAATTTTAATGCTTGCATGACAGATTCTTGTCGGCAGAATGTGCGCTGACGGCTGTCGGAGGCATCATACTAACAAGCCTACAATCGGCAGATCGGTCGTCGGCCGCCGCTTTTCGGCCGACGATCGGTACGTGTGTACGGGCCTTAACAAGCCTACAATCGGCAGATCGGTCGTCGGCCGCCGCTTTTCGGCCAACGATCGGTACGTGTGTACGGGCCTTAACTTCTGAAGATTTTCTTTAGATTTCTTTTTGGTCCGGGAGTCACCTGTTCTGAGAACAACTGGGACAAGAGGAGAATTACCCTCACTTTGGTAGATTTCTTCTAACTTGCTGTTGCATCTCTAGGACAGGAAGTTGAGGGAAATTTCCCTGATGTTACACTGGCTGCAAAAAATAAAAAATAAAATAAAATAACCTGGAAATGGGTTCTAACCCTTCCGTACTCTATCCAAAGCTGAAAAATCCAGCATTGGACAGCTCAGTCCCTACTCACAATGTACAGAGCCAATTAAAGTGGCTCTGCACCTTATGATCGTTACAAATGAAAATACTAATAATGTTCACAGACATTATATAACAAATAACAAACATGTCTATACTTATCTGCTTGGCGCAATAGAATCTCACAGAGTGTCTGTGAACCTCCACTTCTCCGGTCACCTGCCTGGGCTCCTGGCTCCTCCTCTCTGTTCCGTGCCCCCATGGAGAGCTAATTACCATGGGGCACTCATATGTGCTCACTCCTGAGCCCCGCTGCTCCGCTGCCATTTCCATTGACTCACCCCACTCCCTCATCACTGGCTTTAAATGACAGCACTGGAAGCCAATGGCTAACGTTGCCCCAGCAAAGCCAGGGAGACCATGGAAGTGAGGGGAGAGAAGAGCTGCAGACGTACACAATGCTGGATCGAATGAGAGCTCAGGTAAGTATAAGGGGGGGTGAAGCCCTAACATTTATTTAAAATAATGCAAGGAAGGCATTAAAGTAAAGAATGTTCGGGCTTTAGAATCACTTTAAGCCCTTTCAAAGCAGAGGAAGCTCCCTTTCCTCTCTTATGAATAGGCTGAATGTTTTATTTACAGCTTAATAGGGAATTTGGGAAGCTTAAAGGTGAAAGTGGGGATTATGGAATAGATTTTAAAGGTATAGTCCAGAATTCGAAAAAGAAAAATGCACCCATATTAGAGTGTCAATAAACCCATGTTACCAACTACTAGGGATTTACCGATACCGAGTATTTTCACAAGTACGAGTATTCCCGATACCGAAACCGATACTTTGCGTTTCCAACTTGCAGTTCCGTGTTTGTGAGAACCCAGTGTGGAAAGGGAAGTGCCATCTAGTTATCAGTTTATTAAAAATGTTATAACTCACATTAAAGTATACATCTGCTCAAATCCAAAGATGCATAGTGTCCTTGTCCTGCTGGTGATAGAAAACCATGGCCGCTAACATCACCTCTGCCCTATACCCAAAGGGGTCCCAGAACTTCTCCTCCAGCCCTGTGAGCACCTCCAGCAGCCTTGATTTTCTATCATTGGTGGGATGGGGACACTATGCAGATTTGAATTTGAGCAGATATGTACTTTAATGTGCGTTTTAAAATTTTTAATAAACTGCCCACTAGATGGCACTTCCCTTTCTGTACTAGGTTTACACACAGGAGCAATGGGGGAAATCCCATGTGATTTGGACAGGAATCACACTGCATTCCTGTTTGAATAACAGGCGATTCTTTGCAGCCATTATTTTTGTATGGGCGCAAATCACACCGCAAAGTATCAGTACTTGGTATTGGCGAGTATTGGACCGAAAATATCGGTACTTGTACTCACTGGTAAAAAAAACGGTTTCGGGGCAGCCCTACCAACTACACATGTATCATCATTAAACAGAGCAGTCTAATCAAGTACAGTATATATAGAAAACATGTAAATAGGTGCCCCAAATAGAGTTTTTTTCCATGGTCACGTGACATCTGTTACCTGCTTCCCATAGCACTGTGCGATCTGGGGGAAGCGCAATCCTCTGATGAAGTTGGCCTCCCCCACTCCTGGAAGCATAGTATATTTTTTCTTACCTGCACAGAACCAATTGGCTAGCAGAGGGAAAAAAACCCATCTATTATCCCTGCTTGAGGCACCCTGCAAGCAGACTCAGAGATCATGTGGGGCAAAGAGGAGGGGAGAGGGAGGACATGTCATTTAAAGTGCGCGAGTCACCCCTGAAGCTAACAAAAAGAGTTAAGGGGGCTAAATACCATAGGAGAGTCTGTAAAGCATTTCAATGAGAATCAGTTGATCATGGTGCAATGCACAGGCCATAGTGGCAGATGGAAGTAGTAGTTTTTTCATTCCTATCCTGTGAGCAGATTTGTGAATGAATGACGTGGCTGTGTATTCTTTGGAGAATAACCCTGCTTGGGGTCTGTGGAATGTGACTATGTTTTTTATGTTACATTTTTATGTTCAGCATTTTTTTTTATAAATCTGAATGCAGCTGTATACAGTAGTTTTCTATTGACCTAAGCACACAGCTGAATTCAGATCTTAAAAAAAAAAAAAAAAGTCTGCATCTAAATTTTGCATACAGTACAAATGCACTCAATTAGAGTACCTTAGTTCCTAGCAACATAAGGAAGTTAGGTGGTAGAAGCCGACTGGGTCCTAGCAACAGAAGAATGCTAGGTGGCAGAAGGCTTTTCCTGCATCCTAGCAACATAAGGAAATCATGCGGCAGAAATCAGCTGTGTCCTAGCAACAGAACACAAGGCTGCAAAAGTCATCAGTGTCCCAGTAACTCAAGAATGCTAGGTTTCCTAGAAAATACCTGCATAGCAGCAACAGAAGGATTCTGTAATGCTGTACACATGTAAAGTTACATGTGTACTGTGAACACAGCAATTTTTTACTTTAAATCCTGCATATTAGTGGCCATATTTTTATACAGCCGTGTGAATGTGTCTAAAATAGCACCAAAAGAGAAATCGGTCTCAAAAATTATATAGAATCCAACTGGGTTTAGGAGTGTGACAGAGTTATTGTCAGTCAAACTGTCACATTACACACAACTGACCTAGTAGTGAAGGGTAATACACTGGCTAATACCGAAGCAATTAAACAAATTGGCTGTAACTCCGCTAATGCCTATGGCTCTCCTGGTGGATTTCTGCACAAGTGATATCAACTGCTTTGTGTGGAAATCCATTGAAAAGCTGAATTCCTAACTCTCTGTTTTGGTACACCTTTTACTTCCCTCCCTAACTTTGTACCCCTCTCCCTTTCTCCCCTAGCTTTGTACTCACCCTCTTTTTCTCTTATTGATTTGCACCCCTTCCCTCCCTTCCTTTTCTTTCCTAGCTTTATATCCCTCTCCCTTCCTCCTTTTGTACCCCCTCGTTATGTACCCCATTCTCTTTTTTCCCTTTGTGCCCCCTTTTCCTCCCCTAGCTTTGTAACTCTCTCCCTTCCTTTCTATGTATCTTCTAGCTTTATACCCCTCTTCTCCAACTTTGTATTCCTCTCCTTATATCCCCCAACATTGTACGCCTATTGGTCATCTTCTTGTATCCCCTTACTTTGTAACCCTCTCCTTCCCCTTATTTTCTCCCTTACCTACAGTCAGGTCCATAAATATTGGGACATTGACACAATTCTAATCTTTTTGGCTATATACACCACCACAATGGATTTGAAATGAAACAAACAAGGTGTGTTTTAACTGCAGACTTTCAGCTTTAATTTGAGGGTATTTACATCCAAATCAGGTGAACGGTGTAGGAATTACAACAGTTTGTATATGTGCCTCCTACTTTTTAAGGGACCAAAAGTAATGGGACAGATTAACAATCATAAATCAAACTTTCACTTTTTAATACTTGGTTGCAAATCCTTTGCAGTCAATTACAGCCTGAAGTCTGAAACGCAGAGACATCACTAGACGCTGGGTTTCATCCCTGGTGATGCTCCGCCAGGCCTCTACTGCAACTGTCTTCAGTTCCTGCTTGTTCTTGGGGCATTTTACCTTCAGTTTTGTCTTCAGCAAGTGAAATGCATGCTCAATTGGATTCAGGTCAGGTGATTGACTTGGCCATCGCATAACATTACACTTCTTTCCCTTCTAAAACTCTTTGGTTGCTTTCGCAGTATGCTTTGGGTCATTGTTCATCTACACTGTGAAGCGCCGTCCAATGAGTTCTGAAGCATTTGGCTGAATATAAGCTGATAATATTGCCCGAAATACTTCAGAATTCATCCTGCTGCTTTTGTCAGCAGTCACATCATCAATAAATACAAGAGAACCAGTTCCATTGGCAGCCATACATGCCCACGCTATGACACTACCACCACCATGCTTCACTGATGAGGTGGTATGCTTTGGATCACAAGCAGTTCCTTTCCTTCTCCATACTCTTCTCTTCCCATCACTCTGGTACAAGTTGATCTTGGTCTCATCTGTCCATAGGATGTTGTTCCAGAACTGTGAAGGCTTTTTTAGATGTTCTAATCTGGCCTTCCAGTTTTTGAGGCTCACCAATGGTTTACATCGTGTGGTGAACCCTCTGTATTCACTCTGGTGAAGTCTTCTCTTGATTTTTGACTTTGACACACATAGACCTACCTCCTGGAGAGTGTTCTTGATCTGGCCAACTGTTGTGAAGGGCGTTTTCTTCACCAGGGAAAGAATTATTCGGTCATCCACCACAATTCTTTTCCGTGGTCTGCCGGGTCTTTTGGTGTTGCTGAGCTCACCGGTGCGTTCTTTCTTTTTAAGGATGTTCCAAACAGTTGATTTGGCCACACCTAATGTTTTTGCTATCTCTCTGATGGGTTTGTTTTGTTTTTTCAGCCTAATGATGGCTTGTTTCACTGATAGTGACAGCTCTTTGGATCTCATATTGAGAGTTGACAGCAACAGATTCCAAATGCAAATAGCACACTTGAAATGAACTCTGGACCTTTTATCTGCTCCTTGTAAATGGGATAATGAGGGAATAACACACACCTAGCTAGGGAACAGCTGAGCAGCCAATTGTCCCATTACTTTTGGTCCCTTAAAAAGTGGGAGGCACATATACAAACTGTTGTAATTCCTACACCTTTCACCTGATTTTCCCCCTAGCTTTATACCCGCCCTTCTCCCCCTTACATTTGTACCCCTCCTCCTCTTTGTCTCTCCTGAGTATGCCTCACCTCAACTTATCTCCCCTGTGTCCCCCTCTCCCCCCTTGTCTCCCCTATCTGAGTACCCCTGCCCTCCCTTTCTTCCCTTAGTACCCCTCTCCCCCCTTGTCTCACCATCTGTGTCCACCTCTCCCCCCCTTGTCTCCCCTGAGTACCCCCCATCCCCCCTTGTCTCCCCTGAGTACCCCTCTCCCCCCTTGTCTGCCCTATCTGAGTACCCCTGCCCTCCCTTTCTTCCCTTAGTACCCCTCTCCCCCCTTGTCTCACCATCTGTGTCCACCTCTCCCCCCCTTGTCTACCCTGAGTACCCCCCATCCCCCCTTGTCTCCCCTGAGTACCCCTCTCCCCCATTGTCTGCCCTATCTGATTACCCCTCTCCCCCCCTTGTCTGTCCTGAGTACCCCTCTCCCCCATTGACTCCCCTATCTGAGTAGCCCTCCCACCTTGTCTCCCCTGAGTACCCCACCCGCCTTGTCTCCCCTGCGTAACCCTCTCCCCCCTTATCTGCCCTATCTGAGTACCCCTCTCCCTCCCTGGTCTGCCCTGACTACCCCTCTCCCCCTTGTCTCCCCTATATGAGTACCCCTCCCCTTGCCTCCCCTGAGTACTCCTCCCTCCTTGTCTCCTCTGAGTAACCCTCTCCTTGTCTCCCTCATCTGAATACCCCCTTGTTTCCTGTGAGTTCCCCTCTCCCCCCCTCGCCTCCCCTATCGGAGTACCTCTCGCCCCTTCTTGTCTCCCCTATCTGAGTATCCCTCTCCCCTTCTCCAGGGCCGGGACAAGGAGTGGGCAGGAGGGACGGCTGCCCTGGGCGCAATGGTTTATTGCAGGGATGTGGCTGCCATGACCCTAACTCTAAGGGGGGGGGGCGCAGTTTGGCATCTTTGCCCTGGGTGCTGGATGGCCTTGTCCTGGCACTGCTATACCCATTGCTGCAGCCTTTCAAGTGGATCTTAAGGCTGGCAGGGCCGGGACAAGATGTGGGAAAGAGAAGAGGCTCTGGGCACAATTATTTATTTCACGGATGGGGGTGCCCTAACCCTCATGTAAGAGACGGGGGGCGCAATTTGGCGTCCTTGCTCTGGGCACTGGATAACTTTGTCCCGGCACTGCTTTGCTCCCCTATCTTAGTACCCCTCTCCCCCTCTTGTTTCCCTTATCTTAGTACCCCTTTCTCCCTCTCCTCTCCCTTGTCTCCCCTATCTGAGTACCCCTCTCCTCTCCCCTGAGTATCCTATCTCCTGTCCGCCTCTTGTCTCCCTTATCTTAGTACCCATCTCCCCCTCTTGTCTCCCCTATCTTAGTACCCCTCTTGTCTCCCCTATCTGAGTAACCCTCTGCTCTCCCTTGTCTCCCTATCCCCCTCTTGTCTCCCCTATCTTAGTACCAATTTCCCCCTCTTGTCTCCCCTATCTTAGTACCCTTTCCCCCCCCCTCTTGTCTCCCCTATCTGAGTACCCCTCTCCTCTCCCTTGTATCCCCTGAGTACCCCTCTCCCCCTCATCTGAGTACCCATCTCCTCTCCCCTATCTGAGAATCCTTCTTCTCTCCACCTCTTGTCTCCCCTATCTTAGTACCCATGTGGTCTCCCCTATCTTAGTACCCATTTCCCCCTCTTGTCTCCCCTAGCGGAGTACCCCTCTCCTCTCCCTTGCCTCCCCTATCTGAGTACCCCTCCCCCTCTCATCCCCCCTGAGTACCCCTCCCCCCTCTCATCCCCCCTGAGTACCCCTCTCCTCTCCCCCTCTCCTTCATCTCCCTTACCTGAGTACCCTTTTGCTCTCCACCTCTTGTCTCCCCTATCTTAGTACCCCGCGTCTCCCCTATCTAAGTACCCCTTTCCCCCTCTTGTTTCCCCAATCTGAGTACACCTCTCCTCTCCCTTGTCTCCCCTGAGTACTCCTCTCCCTCATCTCACCTATCTAAGTACCCTTCTCCTCTCCACCTCTTGTCTCCATTATCTTAGTATCCCTCTCTCCCTCTTGTCTGCCCTTTCTGAATACCCTCTCCTTTCCCTTGTCTTCCCTATCTAAGTACCCCTCTCATCTCCCCTTTCTGAGTACCCCTCTCTTCTCTCTCATCTCCCCTATCTAAATACCCTTCTCCTCTCCCCCTTGTCTCCCCTATCTTAGTATCCCTTTCCCCCTCTTGTCTCCCCTATCTGAGTACCCCTCTCCTCTCCCTTGTCTCCCCTATCTGAGTACCCCTCTACCCCCTTCATCTCCCCTGAGTACCCCTCTCATCTCCCCTATCTGAGTACCCCTCTCCTCTCCCTTGCCTCCCCTATCTGTGTACCCTTCTCCTCTCCACCTCTTGTCCCCCCTATCTGAGTATCCCTCTCCCCCTCTTGTCTCCCCTATCTGAGTACCCCTCTCCTCTCCCTTGTCTCCCCTGAGTACCCCACTCCTCTCCCTCATCTCCCCTGAGTACCCTTCTCCTCTCCACCTCTTGTCGTCCCTATCTTGGTACAACTCTCTCCCTCTTGTCTCCCCTATCTGAGCACCCCTCTCCCCTATCATAGTACCCCTTTCCCCCTCTTGTCTCCCCTATCTTAGTACCCCTCTTGTCTAGCTTATCTACCCCTCTCCTCTCCCTTGTCTCCCCTATCTGAGTACCCCTCTCGTCTCCCCTATCTGAGTACCCCTCCCCTCTCCACCTCTTGTCTCCCCTTTCTTAGTACCCTTCTCCCCCGCTTGTCTACCCTATCTTAGTAGCTCTTTCCTCCTCTTTTCTCCCCTGAGTACCCCTCTCCTCTGAGTATCCTTTTACTCTCCACCTCTTGTCTCCCCTATCTTAGTATCCCTTTCCACCTCTTGTCTCCCCTATCGAAGTACCCCTTCTTCTCTCCCTTGCCTCCCCTATCTGAGTACCCCTCTCATCTCCCCTATCTGAGTACCCTTCTCTTCCCCTCGTCTCCCCTTTCTTAGCACCCTTTTCCTCCTCTTGTCTCCCCTATCTTAGTACCCCTCTCCCCCTCTCTTCTCCCCTATCTGTCCCCCCTCCTCTCTCTCCCTCCTCCTCCTTCTCTCCTCCAGAGCCCCGTGTCCTCGCAGCTGCTTGTTGCTGGGGAGTGTGACGTCATCGCTTCCGCCCCACTTCCTCTCTGTCTCTCTCCTCCTTGTCCCTGCGGCGGGTGAGCGGCGCTCTCTCTCTCCCTCCCTCCTCTCTCTCCTCTCTCTCTCTCGCTCCGCTCACTCACACACATTACACAGGGAGCCCGCGGCAGGGGAGGCAGCATGGAGGAGGAATAGGAGATGGGGCTCGGACGGGGCCACCAGCAGCAGCAGAAGGCACACGGGCGGGGCGCAGTAGCCTGCCTGTAGCCCAGTCCCCGGGAGGAGAAGAAGGAGGAGGAGGGAGAAGGACTGCTTGGGGGTCCCGATCGATGTAACCGGGGGATACCTAGACGTCCGAACCTTCCTCGGCAAAGATGAGCAGCTCGGAGCCCCCCGAGGCGGGAGAGAGCCGGTGATCGCTGCAAGATGAGCGAGGAAGCCCCCCCGGAGGAGTAAGTGTCTGATCCCCCTCTTCTCTGGATTGGGGGGAGGGGGGATCGGAGTGTGCGGGGCTGCAGACCGGGAATAATGCAGTGTGGACGGGAGAGCCCGGGGCCGCTGTGTGTGCATGGGCCCAGCACTGGGAGAGGGTCAGCAATAAACCTGGGGGAGGGGGGATTACTCATGTTGTGGGATCACCTGGCAACCTGTAGCACAGGATCTAGTGTTTTGGTCAGGGATCTGGTGTTGTCATCAGGAATTCTGGACTGTGATCTAGGGCTGCAATCAGTTATATGGGGCCGTGATCAGCAGTTGTCATCAGGGATCTGGTGCTGTGATCTGGTGCTGCCATTTTCAAGGATCTGGTGCTGTGATCTGGTGGTGCTGCTGTCTTGGATCTTGTGCCGCTGTCAGAGATCTGGTGCTGGGATCTTGTGCCGCTGTCAGATCTGGTGGTGGGATCTGGTGCCGCTGTCAGAGATCTGATGCTGCTGTCAAATCTGGTGGTGGGATCTGGTGCCGCTGTCAGAGATCTGGTGCCGCTGTCAGAGATCTGGTGGTGGGATCTGGTGCCGCTGTCCGAGATCTGGTGGTGGGATCTGGTGCCGTTGTCAGAGATCTGATGCTGCTGTCAGATCTGGTGGTGGCCTCTGGTGCCGCTGTCAGAGATCTGGTGCCGCTGTCAGAGATCTGGTGGTGGGATCTGGTGCCGCTGTCAGAGATCTGATGCTGCTGTCAGATCTGGTGATGGGCTCTGGTGCCGCTGTCAGAGATCTGGTGGTGGGATCTGGTGCCGCTGCCAGAGATCTGGTGCCGCTGTCAGAGATCTGGTGGTGGGATCTGGTGCCGCGGTCAGAGATCTGGTGGTGGGATCTGGTGCCGCTGTCAGAGATCTGATGCCGCTGTCAGATCTGGTGATGGGCTCTGGTGCCGCTGTCAGAGATCTGGTGGTGGGATCTGGTGCCGCTGTCAGAGATCTGGTGGTGGGATCTGGTGCCGCTGTCAGAGATCTGGTGGTGGGATCTGGTGCCGCTGTCAGAGATCTGGTGGTGGGATCTGGTGCCGCTGTCAGAGATCTGGTGGTGGGATCTGGTGCTGCTGTCAGAGATCTGATGCTGGGATCTGGTGCCGCTGTCAGAGATCTGATGCTGGGATCTGGTGCCGCTGTCAGAGATCTGATGCTGGGATCTGGTGCCGCTGTCAGAGATCTGATGCTGGGATCTGGTGCCGCTGTCAGAGATCTGATGCTGGGATCTGGTGCCGCTGTCAGAGATCTGATGCTGGGATCTGGTGCCGCTGTCAGAGATCTGATGCTGGGATCTGGTGCCGCTGTCAGAGATCTGATGCTGGGATCTGGTGCCGCTGTCAGAGATCTGATGCTGGGATCTGGTGCTTCTGTCAGAGATCTGATGCTGGGATCTGGTGCTTCTGTCAGAGATCTGATGCTGGGATCTGGTGCTTCTGTCAGAGATCTGGTGCTGGGATCTGGTGTCACTGTCAGAGATCTGGTGCTGGGATCTCATGTTGCTTTCTGAGATCTGGTGCTGGGATCTGGAGCAGGCAGTATGTTTAAATGCATTTTTGGACAACTGCTATGGAGATCTTTCCCTGCACAGCGATGATTGTGTTGAGGGGGGAGGGGGGTGATCACGATCTGATTATAGGGGAGACTTGGATCTAGACAGTCAGCCTCAGTTACGATATCTTTATTTGGAATGACATTTTAATGGGATGACGGAGCATGCTGAAGATTGACAACCGCATGCATGTTGGCTCTGCAACAACTGCAGCAGTGTAGTCAGTGTGATTGTACATGTGTTACCTACATGTATTTAGTGCTGCTAAATGGGCACCTAAAGCCATCGCTGATCATGTTATAGAAACTCGTTATGCAGTGATCTGTTAATGCACACTGTAGCAGCACCATACATGTTACAATCTGATTATACAATCTTTGTACAGTTAACTATAGATTTTCCAGCACTATATCATAGGGGCACCTACCTAATCTAACCAACCAATCTGCATGCAATCGGGGCCAGTAGAACGTATATGTGCTGTGCTGTAGGGTGCTAGGACTTAGTTTTCCTCCTGCGGCCATTGATGGTGGCTGTATTGCACAAATGCAAGTTTCTTTAGCAACATGTTACAGATGAAATGTCTTTATTGTTCATTATTGCATTGCCTTCTGTCCATGACATAATCAACATGTTGACTGTTTCTCAGAATTAGCAACAGTTTGCAGAATGGCTTCATTTATACAGCAGACTCTTAAATTGATATTTATGAATGAGTTTTATTATTGCTTAATGGGCTGATCGCTGTCATGTATTGTCAAGCTGTTGCTTCCTATGAGCGACGAGCGTGTAGACTTCTGTAAAACAGTTAACTGCTTTGCAAATTCCATTACACAGTAATGAAATACAGCGCCATGTCATTTATTATAATGTGGCTTACAGTTATCCATGTCTATTAGGATCATCATTTGTTGACCCATATCTCATGGTAAAATGTTGCACATATTAATATCATTTATTGACTTATCCCACTGCGCAATATAGCGTTTTTATTCATTTTTTTTGCTGTGATGGTTGATGAGCAGCTACTGCTTTGCCCCTATGTACCAAAAAAAAAAAATATTATATATATATATATATATATATATATATATATATATATATATACATACACACTTTTTTTTTGTTACCAAAGTCAAATAATATATATTGGGTGGGTTTTTTGAAAAATATGTAACAAAAATGTGATATATATTTTTATAAAATAATAAAAAAAATATGTAATATATTATTTATTCATTTTAATAAAAAAAAAAAAAAAATATATATATATATATATATATATATATATATATATATATATATATATATATATATATACACACACACACACACACTTTTTTTTTGTTACCAAAGTCAAATAATATATATTGGGTGGGTTTTTTGAAAAATATGTAACAAAAATGTGATACATATTTTTTTTATTATTTTATAAAAATATATAATATATTATTTATTCATTTTAATAAAAAAATTATATATATATTTTTTTTTTTTTAGAATAAAAAAAGAAATAATAAATTTTTTTCTATTCTCTTTTTTCTTTACATAAAGAACAAACAGTATCTGCTCTTCAAACCTACAAAAGCAGCAAAACAGAAAAAAACTTACAGGATAAGCCAACAAAATATTAATTTGTATGTGCGTATATGTGTGTGTGTTGTCTAAAATATATATATATATATATATATATATATACACACACATAATCTGAATGTCACATTTTGTAAACTTCGCTACCTTCTCTGTAACTATATTCAGTGCAAACGAAAAAAAAATATATAAATCTGATGCATATCTTTTAACCTTGATGTATTTGTTGCATGCTTGGGGAAGTTTAGTATTTGTCCCATTGTTTCAGGCAGAAGTATGACATCCAGCGAGCGATAGCATCTTTACATTGCTGCCATTGTAATTTTGTTTTCTCGCTGCCCATGCTGTCAGGAAACACTTTGCACTTTGTGTTTAGGTTACCTTTTTGGTCGGCTATTCATCGCAGGAATTTTGGTTACCGTGTAATTATGAGCCTTTCAGTAGGGTGGACTTGTTGAAGGCAGCCTGAAGGCAAATGATGTACAACTTGTTATTAGACATAAGCTGTAATAAATTGTTTGGCTGGTTACTGTACTGAATCATTTGATTGTCATTACAATGATGATGTTTTTAAAATCTGCATCTTCAGAGGACGGCGGAAACGCACATTCGGATTCGCTGATCTAATATCTGCTTTTCATGTGTATTTGGGTGTATGCGATCTTTGTGGTCTTGTGGCAAGATTGCCGTTTGCTTATCTATTGCATGCATTAAATGATGGTGGGAATATAAAAAAATTTAATTTGCAAAATGTTTTTCGTCAATATGTTACAGCGTGAGAATTTTTTTCAAGGATAAAAAAAAAAATCCTTGTTTGCTTTGGGGGAAAAAAAACAGCATGGGCCTTTGGTGAGGCTTAATTTTCTTTATTTTCAGTGGATGAAATCGAATTGATAAACGTCTGTCTTCTTTTTAAATTAAATTGATTTTAACAATATGATTAAGGGCTAGTTCCCACCAGGTGTGTTGGAACGTCCAGCGCATTACACAGTGAAGCCAGTTCATGCGCCTGCATTGGGTTGGTGTACCGCACGCAACACTTTCGTAGCGTGAGGCAGTCCACCGCATCGCACCATGCTGCCAGCAGTAGAAATTAATGAAATGTCACTTGTAAAATTGTAATAAAGTTCTAACAAAAACAAGGTAAACAGTGCGATGTGCTGGGATCAGCAGCGCTCACTAGCTGTGTGTTGCTGGTGTGAACAAGCTTTTAGTTATGCGCTTGCTGTAAAATCACAGAATCGATAGCCAAAATTTAGATTATATCAGGAGCTTCAGTACTGCTTTCATGCATACATCAAAAATGCTAATATTCTATTCCTGATTTGTATAATCCGAGAATATATGGGCCTGCAGACGGTGTGGTCTGGGAAGGCATGTGTTACTTGTTTATGCATCTATTCATTTAAAATGGGGAGCATCTACGCAAATCATTCTCTACTAAACTGCATGCACCTGAACTAGGACACTCTGATCTTTAATATGGAACAGTGAGGCATTAAAGCAGAGCTCCACACAGATATAAATACACAAATGAATGCAGATCATTAAATATTAAGGAATCCTTCAATTTATTTTTTAAATGCAGGTGGTGTAAGTACCTGAATTTGACCTGGTCTCAACTAGGGATGCACCGATCCGATATTCGGATCGGATATCGGCGCCGATATGGCCATTTTTGATGGATCGGGGGATCGGTAACATTGACCGATCCACTGGCTGAACCGTTTTTTGCTTGGTAACGGCTCAGCAATCCCTAGGTGCAGTAGTAGTATGGGATGGGAGCCGCTACTTCCTGTATAGCAGTGTTCCTCAACTCCGGTCCTCAGGGCCCACTAATGGTGCTTTTCCACTGCATGGAACCGAACAGTTCGGCTCGCTTTTGTGCTTTTCCACTGCTGGTACCGCATGGTATGGTGTAGGAACGGTTCGGTACAGTACGGTACGGCGGCGCTTTTCCACTGCATGGAACCGAACGGTACAACTCTCAAAAACAGTACCTACTCGATTGTGGTTCCAACAGGTACCATAACCGGTACCATATCCCACAATCCTTTGCATGCAGTCACTACTAGCCACTGATTGATCAGAGAATCCCACCCACCCCGTTGTTATCCCACCCACTTAACTTTAGTACTACTTTAGTGGAAAAGCAAACCGTACCGTACCGAACCGTACCATGCGGTACCAGCAGTGGAAAAGCAAACCGGGCCAAGCAGGGCCGAGTAGAGCCGAGCCGGTACTTAAAGTGGAAAAGTGCCATAACAGGCCAGATTTTACGTATTACCTTCGGGAGATGCAGACTAGAGTACTGCAATCACTGAGCAGCAAATGATATCACCTGGGATGTATTTCAGTTATCTTGCAAACCTGGCCTGTTAGTGGGCCCTGTAGGCCAGGGTTGAGGACCACTGCTGTATAGGTCTGGCTCACAGGCGGAGTGATATCAGATGCACTCCGCCTGTGAATGGAGGAGCCGTACACATGAAGCAGCGGCTTTTCTCTGTACTGCAGCCGCTTGCTTTGTGTGTAGCTCCGGATAGGTTCCTGTATCGGTATTGGAGATTTCACAACTCCAGATATCGGTATCGGGTCCAAAAAAGTCGGATCGGTGCATCCCTAGTCTCAACCTCTTACATTCCCTGTATAGCAGAGCTGGAGTGTGTGAGAAGAAGCAGCACAAGAAGTGGATCAGTTAATTTAATTTACAAGAAGCATGTTCAGACAAGGAAAATAACTCATCACGGTGCTGCTTTTCTTTTCATTGTCCAGTCACAGGCTGGGGTGATGCAAGACAACCTGGGATCAGAGAGAGTGGATTGAATGATGCTGATTATCAGACTGAGGACATCTAGTGGCAGAAAAAAAGTACGGGGGGTGGGGTCACAGGACAGAAGGTGGTAATTGTAGCATAATCTGGTTTTATTTTACCTATTTTTTTGGCCAGTGTAGATAAATCTGTAAAGTTTTCTCTGTCCTAGAGTCCACTGGTCTAAGGCCTTTTGTACATGGACGTAATTATTTATGTGTACTCGTAATCTTACTGACTGATCCTGAGTAAAATGTTCTGTCAAGGCATGTAGGCATATACACAGACGAAATTCTTCTTCGTTGCAATATATGCGCGTGAAAAGGCGTATGCAGATAAATGATTGCACTGTAACATATTCTAACTTTACGCAGCTGTGTGCATTGTTCCATAGACGACAATGCATCTATATCCAGATCAGTAAAAAAAACCACGGGGGTTCATTTACTAAAACTGTAGAGTGCAGAATCTGGTGCAGCTCTGCATGGAAACCAATCGGCTACCAGGTTTTTTTTTTTTTTGGTCAAAGCTTAAATGAAGAAGCTGATTGGCTACCATGCACAGCTGCACCAGATTTTGCACTCTCCCGTTTTAGTAAATCAGCCACTCCCATGTGCAGGAGGCCTGCGTCTGTCCCAAAATCCCAGATGAGGTTTTGCAACAACTAATTATTATTTTTTTTTGCTAGTTATCTATAGAAACAGGAACTATTGGCTTACAGTCACAAACCCTTATCAATCAGTGTGTCCGGAAAGCTGTGTGCAGTAAAGTGAATTTCTGATGCTTGGAAGCGCTCGTTGCCCTCCAGTTATCACCCACAAGGTTCAACAGTCATCACCAGAGAAGCTTTAATCTGTCACATTATAGGCAACTGTCAAGCTGTGAAAGGTCATTCCAAGGTGTTGTAATACAAAGTAACCAATAGGCCTAAGAGTCGTGCTGGTTCACATTTGTGCAATGCAAATCCATTGCGGGTTCCCGCATCGCACCCAACTCGCAGGCAGTTCACACTGCCATATGCGAACTGCTGGGAGTGTCAATGCAAAGTTAATGACACCCCCAGATTAGTTTGCATATCGCAGTGTGAACTTTCAATTTGGGCAGGAATCGGATCGTATAGGTGTGAACACCCATGTAATCCGATTCTGGTGCGGATAAAAAAAAAAGGGTCCTGCACAACCTTGGTCCGAATGCGATTCAAATTCAGCCATGCAATCTGTATGGCTGAATTTGTATCTCACAGACATTGCATGTGATTTGCATAGCAGTGCGGTGCGAATCACATGCAGTGTCTGACATTACTATGGTGTGAACCAGTACTTAGAACAGGCCATCCAATTCTTCTTGGTACCAGGAGTCTGGTGCTGAGAATACTTTGCGGCTCCCCTATAATTGAAGGGGGGAAAAGATATGTTCTTTAATAAAGCACCCCTGACACCCCTTACCTGCATAACAGTGGCACAATGGCCCATCAATTTATTCGCCATAGTTATTAGCCGTCTCACAATTATCAGATAGTCCTGTTCCCTGTTCATCAGATGGACCATTTTTACCATATTGGCATATTCACCATTATAGTGTGGGGCATGTATCAAGCAAACTAGATGTAATTGAATACAGATTGGGTGGCCTTTCTGTTTAGGAAAGTCTGTGTGGGCAGAAAACGAAGGGCTGGTTCACACCACTAGAAAAGCACTCCAGATTCATTCTGAATGCGATTTGCATGTGCTTTTTTTGATGCGTTTCTGGATGCATTCCAGATGCGTGTTTTTTTTTGTTTGTTTTATCACTGTACTGGGGTCCGGTGTGTTTTAATGCAATTTCCAATGTTCCAGTGCAGGGAAAATGCAGCATGTTCTAATTTTCTTTTTCTGGGACTGACCACACAGGTGTGAACTATGCCATTGGAAACCATATAATGTACTTTCCATGCAGAAAAGAAATGCACTGGACTGCATGTGGTGTAAACTGGCCCTAAACAGATTGGTACAGGCCTGAGACAAATTCATCACTGGAAATGAGTGATATTTACTGAAAATGAACTCGCAACTGAGAAGTGGGCCAGGCCTGGTTTTAGGGCTAATTCACACTGGATTGTAAAGTGTATGTCACCGCGGGGACACACAGGAAACAACCGGTCCTATCTGTCCCATTCACACTGCAGTGCGCTAAAATGCAGACATGATGCGGTACGTTGCCATGAATGACGTGTACGTTTTGTACACTTCAAATAAAGTTTGTACAAAAAAAAAAAAGGGGGGGTGGTAGCTGAATTGCACACCACACTGCTTTCTACCACAGCCAGCAACAGAGATGTGTCGGAGCTGTGACTGAAATCGGTAGGTCTCCTTTGTAGTGGGAATTCACACTTTTTGCTACTTTAAGGCTTGTTCATACTGGTTTGGTCCGAACACGGATTGCTCTTCACAGGAGGTGGGGTTGTGTTGTATCGCCTCCACATTGCCTACGTTAACATTTTGAACCCCACACTAGCGTGCATTGCACCCAGTTGCTGGGGGTTTGCAGAGCGGCCCCAATCTCTTAAAGCGGAGTTCCGGCCTCAAAACTTTTTTTTTGATAAAAATACCCCCGGGACAGTCAGGGCTAGTGCATTTCAGCAATGATGGCCTCTGAACTGTCCCCGGGTTCACTTACTTTTTAGAAGAAATACTTACCTTGAAAATGTCTTGTCCAGCGCTGCCATTCTCAGGTGTGGGCAGCTGAAGCCAGGGTGTCCTCACCGTGACGTCGGTGTCCCAGAATGCCCTGCACCGGCCCTGCTCGTCACTTCCGGGGCAGGCGCGTCATCCCTGCACAGCTTCTGGGCATGCCCTGAAGCTGTTTAGCAGGGAATGACGCGCCTGCACCAGAAGTGACAAGCGGGGCCGGTGCAGGGCATTCTGGGACACCGACGTCACGGTGAGGACACAAAGAGGACGCCCTGGCTTCAGAGGGAGAAAGTGGAAGGAAGGTGAGTATATTTTCTTCAAAAACAAGGTAAGTAAAGCAAAAAAAAAAATCGCGATTATCCAATTCTTTTTCAGGTTACTTAGAGCAAGCGGATGCCAAATTTTCATTTTGAGGCTAGAACTCCACTTTAAATGGGTTTGCACTTGACTGAAGCAGCAGCGGGTATAATTCCTGCTGTGGCAGTGAAGCAAAGCATTGCGGTGGTGGCTTGCGTTGCTGCCTCTAGCTAAAGTGGGAGTAGCGGGTAAGAGGCAGTAAAGACTTAAAGCGGAGTTCCACCCAAAAGTGGAATTTCCGCTGTTCTATCTACCTGTTTTTGACAGGTACCTTTCCACGCTTCCTGGAGACGACGCCGCGGCCCCGACCCTCAGAAGTTCGGTCTCCCTCCTCCTTCCCTCGTCGCCGGACTTCGCGTATGCGCATTAGGGAACCGGCCGTGAAGTCGAAAGGCTGGTTTCCCTTATAACGAATGGCGGCGACGGCAGCCGATCCAAAAATCAGCTGGGGTGCCAACACCGTGGGCTCCCTGGACAGGTAAGTGTCCTTATATTAGAAGTTACAGTATTTGTAGCTGCTGACTTTCAATTTTTTATTTCCCCAGCTGGAACACCTCTTTAAACTATGAAGTTTTACTGCCCCCCAACTGCTAGTGTGAATGAGCCCTCAGAGCAGCTGAGTGAAACATTTTATGAATGAAGCTACTTAATTGTATTCAACCTGCCTCCTAGCTTGTGTGTAGCATTGCCTTTCTGTGTGACAGAATTTATATCCCCCCCCCCCCCCCCCAATGCTGGTTCTGCATTGTCTTTTGGCATTCCCTTCTTAGGGCTAGTTTATACTTGCAGTAAGGGATGGCGGTGAAAATAGGCGGCCGAGTTGTGATGTTAAATCCCCCCCCCCCCCCTCCTCCCCCTTTAGGTTAATGGATTGTACACATGCCATGGCTGTGATGTTTTGCTTCACGGCCGCAGCAAAAATCTACACAATTTTTCTTTCTTTGCATTCTTCAGGCAGTGAATGGGCCGCACCGCAACTACCTGCATGTTGATATGGGCTTTACAGGGATGATGTGACAAATCGCCACCACCACCACCTGTCAAACGTCTCTGAAAAGCAATCCACTGTGGCTCACGTTTCAGAGAGGTCTGCCGCAAATGTAAGCCTAGCTTTAGAGAAGTTGCAGCATTAGTATCATCAGTGGTTTACCTTCTGATCTCTATGAAGGTCCCAACACACATTTACTGAGACCTGACATGCTGCACATGTGGAATAAAGCATAAGATCTTCAATTTATTTCTTCTCTACACCTGCGATTGGGGGGGGGGGGTTATCTTTCCTGAATGTGTGAGCTGAATGCCTCATAGAAAATAAATCATTTGTCTGTCTTTTTTCCAATCTGAGTAGCTGTAACTGTATATCGGAGAGAATATAAAAAAAATAAGATGCAGTACATCTGTGCGATTTATGCACATTCCCCCGTGCTTTATCCCTGTATTACTAAAAAATACCGGTTTATCTGCCTAAAATGCACTCTGATCTTAAAGGGAACCCCCCTAATACTACCTATAATGCTTGCACCTGTTTTCACAAATGTGCAGTATAGTCTACTATTGAAGCTTATGTGCCGGTTCACACTGGTACGACTTGTCAGGCGACTTGGTCAGCCTGACAAGTCGCGCACCGTCGCGGTCCATTGTGTGGTTCTGGAACGGTTCTAATAGGAGTGACACAAGTCACTCCGTTTTAGAAAAAGGTTCCTGTACTACTTTGGGGCGACCTGGAGCGACTTGCATAGACATTCATTTTATGAAGTCCGTGCAAGTCGCGCCGAAGTCGCGGTGCACGCGACTTCATAGGTCGCCCCCGAAGTCGTGCCGCTTCAGTGTGAACCGGCACTATAGGATACTTTTTTTATAGTTTGTATGGTGCATGTGCCATTTTCTGGCCTAATAAATTGAATAAGGCACGCACTGCTTGTAATGCGTATGCTCTGGCTTTTGGCCTACTAAAATAATAGGGCATGTTTGTTTTAGCACTGTTCAGAAGACAATCGTGTCTATCATAAAAACAAGAATCCTTGCATGTGCAGTGCACAACGAAGTGCCCTAATAGTTTCAGTAGACGGAGAACTAGCGCATGCACAAGATTGTGCAAAATCTCTTTTGATGCCACTGGTGATGTACCCTTCCCAGCGGGCATCCATGGGATCTAGTATCTCAACAGACCAGAAAATGGTCTGACCTAAAATGTAAGTAAGATCAACGTTTTTTATTTACCAAAGCACTGTAAGGGCTCTTTCACACGGTCTGCCTCCGTAGGATGACAGTGCGGAGAGGGAGGTGTCACAGTCCCCGCTGCTCTCTATGGGGAATCGGATGAGATCCGATCCGATCCCCAGGATGGATGGAAAATAGGGTTTCCATCCGTCCGGATTTCACGGACAGGATCGGATGCGGATGGCAGCGGGTGTCAGCGGACAGGTCACCGCTGACATCTGCTGCTCCATAGGGCTGAATGGGGCATCCGATCAGATCCGCCTAAAAAACTGACAGGCGGATCTGATCGGAACGCCCGTGTGAAAGAGCCTTAAGATGATTTGATGTCAGCATGCAGAGATGCATGCATGAGTAATTTTTGGGGAAGATTGGGAAGTCCACTTTAAAGTGTATGTAGTCCCTAACAGTGAACTTCTCCTATTGGCTCCCTCTTGAACTGTTTAACAAGTAAGCCCACATAGGTTGTATTCTCTTTTCTACTTTGAGTTTCATTGCCGATATGCTCATGTGAAATGCACTGATTCCATTAAATAGAAACCGGTCTGAAAATGTCCTGGTGGAAATACAATATTAATGCTTTTCACAGGAGCGTGCATATTTGGTGATCCTTGATGAGATCCTGTTGCCATGCGATTCATTGCAACAACCTCCTTTACATAGATGACATGTGCATTGAATGTATTTTATGCATGATTGGGGGGGGGGGTTAGAACCCGCCTAAACTAACCAGACTTTAAAGGCTCAACATGGGAGACAACGCATTGATAAAATAAATATATTTATTGTACAAAATTAATAAAAACAGAGGCATTTAAGCCTAAACTTGATCCACAAATAAATGTTGCAAATGAAACTCTACTAAGGTACCGGAAGACCATAAAATTATAGGTATCAAAAAACATGACAACACTTGTAGAACTTGATGCTTCCGGTAACCCAATCTGCCAGGTCAACGTTTTGCCAATAACACGGCTTCTTCAGGACCTGTATTGCACAGTAGAGCAACAACTATTGCAGTGGATTGTGCAAACCCAATCAGGTACAGCCTGGGGGCAGGCACCGGGACCCACAGCCAAGCAACGGGAACTCGTCACGGGCAGAAGTGCTAACGAAAAACGATATACCTTATGAGGGATGGATGTAGTAGTGAGCCAACAGCATGGGTATCACTGGGCAATTTGTAGTAAGATGTATAGAAGGGGGCCAAAAAGCCTCAATGGCCAGTGGGAAAAATAAGAAGCCAGGGAAGTTATAGTTAGATACAGAAGACAGAACAGTTCCCAAAAGCCACAGGGAATTCTCCAACCCTGTGAGAAAATGCCTCATGTTATAAGATGCCAAAAAGCACCACACACCAGGCTGTCCAACTAGTAGCAGAGTTGTATAAAGTACTCGAAACCCATACTTGAGTAAAAGTACAAGTGCTCGATCAAAAAGTGACTTGAGTAGAAGTGGAAGTGCTCGATCAAAAAGTGACTTGAGTAGAAGTACTAAAGTATTCAACATTTTTTGTACTTAAGTATTGCAAGTAGTTTTTTAAAAAAATGTTGCTATTCAAGTACTGAAAGTAAAAGTACAAGTACTGTGTTATGTAGTTATTAAAGAAAGAAGTCAAAAGTTTGAACATCATATTTTTTATTATTTCAAATGCAGCTTTTATTTATACATACAGTAGCATTTATTTTCGTATGCACTGATAATACACATGTTTTGAGCTTCATGAAACCTGCCATCTACTGTTCTGGCAGTGGTCATTTTTATAATAGTAACGAGTAACTATGCAGCACAAAAAAAAAATATCGGAGTAGAAGTATTGAAATCATTGAAAAAATGTAGTGAAGTAAAAGTGGAAGTTGGAGAAAAAAATTCTACTCTAGGAAAGTACAGATACCGCCTTTCGGTACTTAAGTACAGTAGTGAAGTAGTTCTACTTAGTTACTATACATCTCTGACTAGTAGTACTAGTAAAAGCCTCTCTTGTGTGATCATCCAAAAGCCCTGAGACTGCTGCTGAGTACCATCATCATCCAGGATGATATCATTGGGACTTGTGATTTGCAAGGAGGTAGGGTTCTGTTCTAGGGAAAAAACGAATCAAATTTTTCTAGCAAGTCCAAAAGCACATTGTAAGTGAATGGAAAAACACTGCAGGTAAGAATTTAAAGTACTTTTTACAAGATGCCTTAGACGTCTATGGAGCTGTGTTCTGAGGCCGGAGATCAGCAAGGATTTGCATTTACTGAACAAATCTAACAAAACACTTTTTCAGGATATATGCACACAGCATGAAGATACGACCACTAGTATGCAGGATTTTGCTAGCTTCGAGATCCAACAAACAACTTTTGTATATGCATTTTAGCAAAGTTCACATGCATAGTGTAATGGGCCTGTTGCCAGGACGCAGGTGGCTTCTCATAGAAGCCAGCTAGCATCCGTCTGTTGCTATGACACAGGCTGTTTTTTAAGGAAGCTACCTGGCTTCCTCCGTTGCCAGGACGCAGGCAGCTATTGCTGCCTATCATCTTCTGTTGCTAAGATGCATGCAGCTTCTCAAGGAAGCTACCTAGCATCCTCTGTTGCTAGGGCGCAGTTGGCTATTGCTGCTTAGCCACCTCTGTTGCTAGGACATGTGTCCATTTATAGGACACAGGCAGCCTCTAAGAGAAGCCATCTAGTGTAATTCTGTTGGTAGGATGCAGGCTTCTCTATTGTTTGTTTTACACGGATCTGACTGCAGCACAAGTCTTTATGCAGCTGTGTGCATGGGCCCATAGAAAGCTATACACCTTTGTTCAGTTTTTTATTTTGTTAAAAGATTGGAACTACTGATAAGAAAAACTCAGTATGTTTTGCAGCCATGTGCATGATCCTCCCGTTTTTATTTAAAGCAGACTTTCACTCAAAAGTGAAAGTGCCACATATTTAATTTTTTTTTGACAAGTAGCCACTCCCACCTCAAAGGCGGCATACATGCCTGGGGGACTGACAGAATTTTGATCCATGTATGGGGCACTGGGGTTGTACGAAAGTCGACCAGTAGATTGCCACCCTGTCAGACTGAAGTTCCTCTTTAACAAACCAAAAAGGGGGTAAATACGAGTTGTTCGTTGTTAGGGTTTACATACACTTGAATTTGTAGAATTATCCCTGTTGTTTTCTGTAATAAATATATTTAAACTTGTATCCAAAGACCAAGTATTGTAACAGTGCGACGTATCCAGATGTATCCAGAGTACAGTTATAGACAGTTTACACCAGAATGCGGTGCGGGAAAGGCAGGTTCTCCACACTGCATTCAAACCGCATTGCCTTTGCGATCTGGAAAAAATACCTTACCTTAACTTATGGTTTCCAGGTATTGCGCAATGACGTCGCATAGCTCCGCCCCTAGCATGTTTTGCTACACACCTCATTCACTAAGCATTGTATGCAATATTTTTTTCCAAGCACAGATCACAAATGCAGTGCACTTGCGGGCACCCGATCTCATGGTACTGCAGTACCCAGCGATTTGGTGTTGCGCATTTTTCAAAAGCAGTATATATGCACTACTTTTTGTGCGATCTAAAAATTGCACTGCAAAGGAACGCCCCGGAATGAATGATTCTGGGGTGAACCAGACCTTTATCTAGATGGTAAAAATGGTAAAACGTTAGACGTATACAGAGCAATTTTGATAACGTTTATTGGTGTTTATATGAAGAAGATGCAGTGCCGGCTATGGAGGATCTGCCTCATACTAATGCTATGTACAAATGGCTGTAAGGCCCCTCTCACACGGGCTTTCCGATCAGTTCCGCCTGTCAGTTTTTCAGGCAGACCTGATCGGATGCTCCATGCAGCCCTATGGAGAAGCAGATGTCAGCGCTGACACCCGCTGCTATCTGATCTGATCCTGTCTGTGAAATCCAGGCGGATGGAAACCCTATTTTCCATCTGTCTGGAGGATCGGATCGGATGAAAACACAGGCGGTCCGTTTTCATCCGATCTCCCATAGAGGAGAGCGGGGCTCTGACAGGTCTGTCTCTTCAAAAGTAAGCAGAGACGGACCTGTCATCTGCATGCTCAGTGGGGATCGGCGGATTGATCCCTGCTGAGCAAAATGGAGTCCGCTGGGCGGAAAGCCCGTGTGAAAGGACCCTAAGGCAGGCCATAGACGATTCGAATTTCGTTCGAAAATCGTAAATGGCAGTGTTATCGAACGATTTTCGTATCGTTAGTGTGGTATGTAAAACGTTCGATTTTCGTACGACAGCAAAAATTCACATATCCAACATGTTGGGTTTTTTTGCGAAAATCGGCCGAATTTCGTATCATTAGTTGGGGAGTTGTATGATTTCGCCTAACAAAACACAGAACAGTAGGGAGTGTGTCCGGTAGAGATGTGGTTAAAAGGCACATAAAAAAGGGTTTTGTCGTACGATTTTCGGCTCACATTGATGGTACACTCGATGATGTGCACGAGTGCCGCTTTCGTTTATCGAACGATAAATCGTACGTAATTCGATTCGTCTATGGCCTGCCTAACACCATTTCAGCGCCTTCTCACTAAAGGCCCGTACTCATGACCAGAAAGTCATAGAAAAATACCACTTTTGAAGCGATCGTACGATAATCTGATCATTCGTACACCACTTTCATCCGAAGGGACAAACATGAACATTTTTCTCGTACGATTTTTCTTTTAATCAGTACAGTTTTTGTCCGAAAATGCAATATAGCACATTACATCACTTCCGAAGCTTTATTCTGTCTTGCGAGAACTTTCGTATTTTAGTAACCACTATTTTTTCGATATGGAGATTAGCGTACAAAAAAAAAAAAAAAATGGATGATCATTCGTCTGCTAATGTCATTGTGTGTACCAGGCTTAACTTGGAAGGCCTTGAATGAACATCTGGAAGTTAAATGGTCGTTCAAACTTCTCTGCGTTTTCAGCCCTTTATATGGAAATGAAGTATACTAAACTGTATAGGAAGTGGAAACTCAGGTCTTTTTTTTTCCCCCTCTTAAACTAGGTAGGTGTAAGGCGCCCAGACCAGGAAGGTGAATGTAATAAGATCTAAATGATGAAGCAGTATATGGTCTACATGAAGGGATGGATGTCTTGGAGCTGTACTGGACAGCATACGAGGTGTTCCTTTGACTTGTTCTGAACATATCAGTTGAAAAAGAACTGGAAACCAATATGTAGGGATGTCCACTCTTTGGCATGATCTGACCAGTGAAAAGATGATGTATGTGTTATGTGCAGACACATCATTGTGGGCACTAGCATGTTGCTTTTTTCTCTGGGAGACACAGAGGGTGCAAGATATTGGGGCCTGCCCAGATGTCAGGGACAGGGTCTGTGGCCTTCTGTTTTCTTTTTCCTCTAACCAAACGGGGACTCTCTCTTGGGGGGCAGTAAAAATGCAGCTCAACTGCCTGTTTTATACTTTCCACCACATCGCAAATGCTAATAAGCACTTAGGCCTCGTCTACACTTGTGTTGCTCTCTGAAGGGCAATCTGTGTTTTAATTGTTCCTCAGAGAGCATTTGACAGGCGGTGGGGAGGTGTTGTATCGCCTCCTTACTACCTATTTTAACCCCCTAAATGCTGGGCTAATATGCTGCAGCCACGTTGTTTGCGCTTGTGGGGAGGTTGCAGCAAAGCCCCATTCAATGGTCACAACAGGGGATATAATAATTTCTGCTGCGCCTGTAAAGCAAAGCATCTCAAATCTGCATGTGTACATCCTAGGCCACTGCCTCTGCAGCTAAAGGGGTAGTAAAAATGTGGCTCAACAGCATGGTTTTACAGCCCCCCAACTGCTAATGTAAATGAGCCCTAAGAGAGAGAGGTTCACCCCTCTGTATTGGTGACAATAGTAACCTTGATAGGAAAGGGAAATCCAAAGTCTTAAGGCCCGTACACACGGTACAAAAATCGGAAGTAAAATTTCATCCGATTTTCGGATAGTTAGTATAGTGCTTTCGACAGCTGAATACAAATTTTCGGACAAAAAAATTGGATGTGTAGGCTATAAAAATGTTATCGTACGTCAACACAACGTCCGATTTCTGTTTAAAGAGGAAGTAAACCCTCCTCTGACACTTGTACCTATAGGTAAGCCTATGATAAGGCTTACGTATAGCTACTGTAAATATCTCCTAAACATGTACCATTTAGGAGATATTTACCTTACATGCATCCAGTGACATCACTGGCGCATGCGCTCTGAAGGAACGGCCGCTCATGCCGTTCCTTCAGAGCCCCGTGCTGCGACGGTCGGCTCCCGTGCGCGTGAGCGACGTCACCGCGGCTCCGGCCAATCAGATGGATGAATGCCGCGATCCCGGAAGAGGGGCGACTGGACATGTCGCCCGTCGTAGAGGTAAGCGGGGGGCACGGCGGGGGCTCGTTCTAAAGTAAGTATTTCATAATGAGCTAGTATGCGGTGCATACTAGCTCATTATGTGTTTCTCTTGCAGGGTGAAAAAGAAAAAAAAATGTGGGTTTACAACCTCTTTTAATTAGTACAGTTTTCGTCCAAAAAAAATCGTAAGTGCAAGACTAGGCATGCTCAGAAATGAAAGAACACATACAAAACAATTCAACACATGAAATCACTTCGGAAGTTGAATTCTGTCATATGGGAATTTTCGTATAAGACTGACATGCAACAAAAAACGGACTAAAGATTGCTCGATAATCTGATTGTGTGTACGAGGCTTTAGTGTCCACAGAGCGAGAGGTAAGGGGAAATCCTCCAATGGGGACACCTGAGAGGGGAATTCTGTTCACTTCCTGTTGCATCTCTTGGACAGGAAGTGAAGAGAATGTTCCCCAGTGGGACACAGACAGTAAAAAATAACCTGACGGGTTTTAATTCTTCCCTACCTTGTCCAAAACCACATAAAAAAGTTTGGACTGTGCATACACTTTATTCTGATACCACACACAGAAATGAGTGGAAAACATGCATTGCACTTGCAGTCTGATTGTTGATGGCACCTCAAATGCTGCTAGGAAACGTGCGTTTTGTTGCGTAATAAAAAATAAATAAAAAAATCTAAAAAGCTGGGGGAGCTTCTTCTGTTGAGTTTAGGGCACTATGCTGTTGCATGAAAAATACCCAAAAATGCACAAACGTGCCTTAGTGCAATTCACAGGTGTGAATGGGGCCTGATGCAGAGACACATGGGGCGGAATGATGAAATTTGCGGGCACCCAGGAGGCGTATATGCAGTGTACAGCCACCCGTAGTAAAGACTGGCTGTATCCTGGTGTACGCTGTGCTTGCATGGGACTAAAGCCTAGCACATACCCACAATCAGATTATCAGACGAATTTACGTCCGTTTTTTGTTGCATGCTAGTCTCATATGGAAAGTGAAGAGGTTACTTTCATATGAAAGTTCTCGTATGACAGAATTCAACTTCAGAAGTCATGTCATGTGTTGAGTGGTTTTGTATGTGTTCATTCATTTCCGAGCATGCACAGTCTTGCTCTTACAATTTTTTTCAGATGAAAATCGTACCAATTAGACGTGTTCATGTACGATAAAAATTTTATAGCTTAAACCTTCAGTTTTTGACGTCTGAAAATTTGTAATCGGCTGTCAAAAGCACTATACTAATGCTGGCCATACTCTAGCTGAAATATCGGACGAACTCCTTTTCGAAAAACAAAAAATCGGCCCATGAGAGCAGACGATCGTGCCATCCTGTAATGACCGAATTTCGAAAGATAAATCGTTCAATGGACATAAATGAATTCAGTTTGTCACAAATGCCTAGTGCAAACAGGTCGGCCGAGAAATGCATTAACCTTTCAATTTATCATTCGTTTATCGTTCGGCCGGCAGATTTTCAAAACTGTTCCTTTTGATTTTTCGGTTCTGAAAAGTTGAAAACGATTTTCTATTTGTGCCCATTAACTGGACGAAAAACGGACGATCGGACCAAATGACAGATTTTTCGAACGATTTTTCGGCAGGTGTATGGCCAGCATAACAATCTGAAAATCGTCAGATCGTTATTTTACTTCAGATTTTTGTATCGTGTGTACGGGCCTTAAGTCCATGGAGCATGTATAGGAGTTTACACAAGTATGGCATATACCCAGGCGCAGTCAGTCGCTGCTATGGGTGGCTGTACACTGCAGCTGTCTCCAGGGTGCAGAAATACCCCTTCAATTTAGGCCGTACAGCCTCCTGAGGCCTACACATCTTCTATTCAGGGTGGTTATGTTTGAATTGGTATTTATGGGAGTCGCAGAGTCCCAGGGACTCCATGTGTTTGTATGGTGAACATTTTGTTAGAAGCGTGGACTGTAGACGGTGAGGAATGGCGGCCAAGCTTTGAACCCTTCACTCACTGTTGTGGTAAAAATACAAATTTTACCACAGAAATGTCTTCATTTGTACAGAATATTGTGAGTAAGGGGTTAATATGGGCGGGTAGAGCTCTCTCTCCTCAGTACAGGGAAGTGGCCGTGTGTGTTTACACTCCCCCCTCCTCCGCCATCTTTCCTCGGCTCATCGGCCTTCATTTGCATTCTGCAGCTCTCATTCATAAAAAGCCGAGCTGTGTTTATGAGAGAGAAGCTGCACAGGCGCTCCCCCTCCCCCACCCGGCCTGCCATTGTCCCGGGGAGCCCGTCCCCAGTGCACAGTGTGCGGCTGGATGTGTCTGGGTGGGGTCGGATGTTGTGTGTCCTGGGAGGGGGGGAGGAGGACATGGTGCAGGCTGTGTCTGGGGAGCGCCGCTCTGTCTCCTCACTAGTTGTGAATAGGACGGGGGCCGGTCACGTGACCGCAGCCATTCATAAATCCGGCCGCCTCTTCCCAGGCTGTGCCAGTGACCGTGACAGGCCGCCGGGGAGAGCCGAGCCAGAGCTGCCCGGCCTAATTGTGTGCTGCTGGGCCCAGCGCCGTCTGCTTTTCTGTCATGTATATAGGATATTGCAGCAAATGCTGAAGTGTACCTTCAGGCCCCATTCACACCTAGCATCTCCTGAAAGCCTGTTTTTACATGCTGGGCAGTCTGTTTACTTGAATGGGCCGCTGTTCCTGTGCCAGGGAGGCACCTGAACCTTCCAGAACGTTCCGCCTGCGTGTCAAACGCACACAAAAAATGTGAAGAATGGAAATGTGCGTTCCTGCTATGCCTAGTTGGGCCTTAAGGCTCCATTCACATTTGTGCGACTTGTCATGCAACTTTGGACATCAATGCAGTTTCCAATTTATTTCAGGTTCTTATATAGCGCTGTCAATTTACGCAGCGCTTTACATATACATTGTGCATTCACATCAGTCCCTGCCCTCAAGGAGCTTACAATCTAAGGTCCCTAACTCACATTCATACATACACAGTAGGGCCAATTTCTTTTTATACAGGATCCAATTAACCTACCAGCATGTCTTTGAATTGTGGGAGGAAACCGGAGTACCCAGAGGAAACCCACGCAGGCACAGGGAGAACATGCAAACTCCAGGCAGGTTGGGATTCGAACCAGCGACCCTCTTGCTGCTAGGTGAAAGTGCTAACCACTATGTGTAGATGTGGGATTTGAGGTCTTTTTGACCCCAGATCTCACATTAAAGAGGTCCTGTCATGCTTATTTTTATTACAAGGGATGTTTACATTCCTTGTAATAGGAATAAAAGTAATCCAAAAATATTTTTTTCAAAGGGACAGTGTAAAAGTATAAAATTAAGGCCCCTTTCACACGGGCGATCTGATCTGATCCACCTGTCAGTTTTCGAGGCGTACCTGATCGGATCCTCCATGCATCCCTATGGGACAGCTCCTTCTCTGTACACAGAGCGGAGACAGAGATGTCATCCGCCTGCTCAGTGGGGATCGGCGGATCGATCCCCCGCTGAGCAGAACGGACTTCATCGGGCGGTGCGCCCATGTGAAAGGGGCCAAAAGGTAAAATTAAGAAAAAAAAAAAATACATTTAAAGCGACCACATATGTAAACGGCGTTCAAACCACATATGTGAGGTATCGTTAGAGCGAGGGCAATACCTCTAGCCCTAGACCCCCTCTGTAACTCTAAAATGGTAACCTGTAGAAATTGTTAAAGTCTCGCTATTGGAGATTTTTAAGTATCAATATTTGTCTCCATTCCAGGAGCGTGCACAATGTTGAATCATTGGGTATGTTGGGTATCTACTCAACGTAACATCATCTTTCACATTATAGAAAAAAAATGGGCTAGCTTTACTGTTTTCTTATTTTTTAATTAAAACGTGTTTTTTTTTTCCAAGAACATTGTGTTTGTAAGACCGCTGCGCAAATACAGTGTGACATAAAGTATTGCAGTGATCTCCATTTTATTCTCTAGGGTCTCTGCTAAAAAAATAAATAAATAATGTTTGGGGGTTCTAAGTAATTTTTTAGCAAAAAATAATGATTTTAACTTGTAAAGTGTCAGAAATAGGCCTGGTCCTTTTAAAAAGTTTTTAAAAAATAGCAAAAAATCTAGCGTATACAATTGCGACACAAATCATATTGTAATTGAATGTTATTAAAAATAATATTTGGTAATAATACCTTTCCTTTTCAATCTGCAGCTGTTATAATTTTCTGCAAATGCAATATGGCTACCTGGAGGTGTTCTGTACATAGAATGTCTACTGACCACACCCCAGAAACATCATTTCCTGCTTGTTTGATTGGCTCACCCATTTTCCCAGAAGTCTGCACTAAGATACAAGTCAGAATTCTGGCATCCCCTGCAACATAAATGTAATTTTGGGTGGGATACTCCCAATAGGAACACGTCCAAAGGGATGCAGGCCCAGCAGTTTTCCTCATTAGAGCTCAGCAGCTGCCACAGCTGATAGATAATTATGAAACCACTCCCATTTGACCCACTCAGCACAGAGGCACAAATAGGGATTACTTCAGACTAACAAAAGGTAGAAATCTGCAACAGTTTGTTAAAATCCCTGTAATGTACAGAGATCACCCAGAGGGGAATGTTTTTTTTTTCTCAACAAAAGCGGAGTTACACTTTAATGCCCCTTCCACACTTGTGCGACTTCAAAGTCGCCATATTTTACTGCGATTTTGCCGTGACTTTTGCAGCGATTTTGATGCGAGTTTGACTGGGCTTATGTCTTTTCCTCAAAATGCACCAAAATCATGCCAAAAGTAGTGCAGGGACTACTTTGAAGTCGGTGCAACTTCAAGCTGCACAGATATGAATGGGGCTCATTGGAAATAATGGAGAACGACTTGACATGCGATTTTGCATTCCCAAATCACATGACAAGTCGCACTAGTGTAAAAGGGGCCTTAGTGTTTAAAGAAGTAGTGCCGAAGTGGCCCTGGGATCTCTTTTTCAAAGTTGCGGCAGTGTGAACCGGGCCTAGCTCAAACAATAATGCTGCATTGTCTTTGTGAATTTTGATTCTTGATTCTTAGGCAGTAGATGGGTGTTGTCACACACAAAGCTCAATGCCTGGGGCCCCATTCACTCTAGGTGTATTGGGAATGTGTGTTCCCGTTTTTGGTTTATATTTGCACATTTTTCGCACTGTGCACGTAGGGCAGATCATTCACTTGCATGGGCTGCTCTACATGTGACAATTGCACCCAAGAAGGTCCTGCACCTTTTTGGCTGATCGGGGATTTGGACAACGTATTTATATGTTGCTGGGTCTGCGCCTGCCACCCGTCCTCAGTAAAAGTACTTAAAGTGTTACTGAACCCACAACCGTAAAATCAGTCTCTATATGCAGTAAGGCATGCGTGTTATACTCCCCGCGGAACCTAAGAGATGAATCCTGCACATTGTGTAAAAAGGCTGTTTGATCCGGTTTTCTCTGATCCTCTTTCTTCTACTGTTCCCATTCCATCTCCTGATAGAACAGAGCCTTTGGAGACACTCTGCACATGCTCAGTTTGGTGTGTATTGCTAGAGAGTTTTTGTTTTCTTGGGAGAGTGCATGTGATCAAACACTGGACCAATCAGCACTGTCCAGACAGAGCATCAGTGGTCCGGCAACCTCATAGTACCCTGAGAGGCGAATGAAAACTCCTCCACAAGCTTTAACCAGGTACTGATAGAAGTCACAAGACTGCTATATACTGCTGATGAGGAAAGGTATTTAGCAGTTTATATTTACTAACATAATTGCATTTCCATGTTTTGTGTACTGTGGGAGACCAGATATAGTGAATGCAGGCTCCTGGGTTTAGTAACACCTTAAGGCCTCTTTCACACGGGCATTCCGCATTTCCGTATATCATCCCCTTTTTTTGTGGATGATATACGGACATAATGCATGTCAATGGGATTGCAGATGTCAGTGGATGACACCGCTGACATCCGATTTGCGTCTTCTCAGCTCTGTTCCGTTTTTTGGAACGGAACAGAACCCTATTTTTTCTTCCGTTTAAAAAACGGAAAGGACGCAAAATCGGATGTCAGCGGTGTCATGCGCTGACATCCGCAATCCCATAGACATGCATTATGTCCGTATATCATCCGCAAACGGATGGTATGATATGCGGACATACGGACCAGATGACACAAGTGTCATCCGTGTCCGTAAAAAAAAAAAAAAAGTGCCGGAGCGGATCGCAATACGGTCCGCTCCATGTGAAAGAGGCCTAAGGTGGTAAGA